>NC_051155.1:194989602-195253225 GCF_013339745.2 Dermacentor silvarum
GTCCTAATGAGAATTCATATACCATGTGATAACCTTTTTATATGAGTTATATTGCGCTGAAATTTTAGGTTACAGTCAATAATAACACCTAAGTATGTGAATACATACTTAGGTGTTATTATACTGTTATACTTGGTGATAATAAATGGTTACCAATGAGCATGGGCGGAATGCATAGTGATGATTTATTTTGGGATGAGAATAGAAGAAATTTAGTTGTAGTGGGATTAATAGTAAGTGTATTCTTTTCGCACCATCCTAACAAGTTATGAAGAACATTATTAAGCCTGGTTACTACCGTTGACAGACATTCATCAGAATTAATAATTGTATCATCGGCATATAGTGTACAATTAGAAGATGTGAGGCAATTAGGTAGATCATTAATATAAAATAAAAATGTCACAGTTTCGCCCTAAGGGCGAAGCAATGAATGCGATAGCAACACAGCAATGTCATACGAAGTAAGGTGAGCGGCTTTGGTAGCAACAACACGCAGAACTGTTATCGACGCCATCGGCGTTTTGCCCGCGTTAGCTCAAAATGCGTGCGGCGTTGGTGACTGTTGCTGGAGCCTCTGATATAAATAGGCACTTGGTGCCGCAGCTAAACGTCGCCTCCCTTCCCTCCCACTCCCCCACGGCCTCTCGCGCGTCTGAAGAAGGCGCGTTTGCTCTACATATATGGTGATTGTAAAGGAGAAAAGAGACGCCTACTTCTGCAGCCCTTAAGCGAGCACTGCGCAGAACGCGCGTTTGTTCTCCGCCGCGCGTTCACTCCCCGTGAAAGACGCGCCCCTCGCGCCCTTTCACTCGCACGTATACAGCGTCCGGCGCGCGGCGACGATTTCATCTCCAAATGACGTCATACGGAACCTCACGGCGACGGCGACGGCGACGGCGACGCCGACGGCAGAAATCTGCTTTTGAGTGTCCATATAATTGCTATCGCAATAAAAGAGTAACGGACCCAAAATGGATCCTTGTGTTACACATAAATCAGTCATTTTGGGTTTAAAATAAGCATCGGAAACACTAACAACCTGATATCTGTCTCGTAAGTAGTTGCGTAATTGTAGAAATGGAGGACTTCTTATAGTTTAAAATTAAGAATCTCGTGGTAAATGCTAACAAATGTCTTTAAAAAGACTACAAATAAAGATCCTGCAAATTTACCGTCATCAATGGCTCTCTTTGGTTTGTCAGTAAGAGATACAAGCGCTAGGTCAGTAGATTAGCCGGAACGAAATCCAAGTTGGCCAGGTGAAAGAATATTAAATTTGTTCAAGTATTTTATCAATCGCTTTTCGATTATTTTCTCGATGACCGTGCTAAAGAAGGGTAAGACAAAGATAGGCCTATAGTTAGATGGTAATGAGCGATCACCTTTCTTAAAAACCGGAGTAACCCTACCACGTTTAAGCGCGCGAGGAAAAGTGCCTGTCTTAAACATGAGGATAATAATTTCAAGCACAACTAATGATATTGATCTAGAAATTAATTTAACATGACCAGGATGAATGTTGTCCAGCCCAGCGCTTGTTATTTTTAAATTGTTAATTACTGATACCGCCTCATCAGGAGTGGTTGCAAACATACGAAATGGTTGTGCAAGGCGCTTTGGTGCATGTAAGTCCTGTTTTGCTTGAGTGGAGATATTTTGGCTATGTTATCAGCCCCTTGCTTCCTATTCAAAAATGAATTCTCAATTTGCCATTTTTTCTTTACATCAGAACCACATTTAAGTATTTTTTCTTCATAATATATGGTTTTGGCTTTTGTAAGCCGAGCAGAAAGTGAGTTGCAGAATTTCCTTTACCGCGCACGTAGATGTATCTTGAATGGTTGTCTTTTTGTTTTTTATAAAGGTTTTCTCGTGTGCGCATGGCTTTTAACAGACTATCAGTGACCCATAGGTTTTGAGGTGGCGCCACTTTCTTTTTGCATTTGCGTATCTGAGAGTAGTAATGATAGTGTGATAACAACTTTATTAGAAATCACGAGAAGGCTACCTGTGCATCATTGGTGCCAAAAACGAAAAACCAGTCAATATGAGATACAGCTTCTGAGAATAACTTTTTATCGAAAACAAGTTTGCTGTAAGTGTCGAAATAAAAATAGTGCGCAGATGTACTGCGCACTAAGACAGGAGAATGGTCAGTAATGTCGGTTTCAAGTACTCCTGCATCAGGTGGATTCATAAGATTAGACAACGCATGATCGATTAGAGTGCTGGAACCCCCAAGAACTGAACGAGCAAAGACATTAATAAGACATTCGTAACCAAAACCATGAAAACGAGATGAATAACTGACACAGCTCGGGGATGACTAAATTAGGTTTATGTTCACGTCACCCACAATTATGACATTTTTATTCTCCATGGATAGCCTTGCTAATATATTTTTGAGAGAAATACAAAAATCAGGAGCAGAGGAAGAAGGTGAACGGTAATCGCAACCAAAGATGAAATTTATATCATCGGTGTTGAGAAAGTTAGGATCGAATTCCGACCAATCTGATTCGCAGTTTTGAGTATTTGACGTGAGGTCGAGTCTTCGTTTGTACGGGCTTCCGGACGATATATAGACAGCAGCTCCACCGTGGTTACTGGACTGTCTGTGGGTATACTCCAATTTATATGAAGGGAAACAGTACAAGTTTTTATCAACTTCACTAAGCCAGGTCTCTGAGACAACAATGATTGAAAAAGTGAAAGAAAGAGTTGAAAGCAGATTCTGTAAGTCATCGTAATGTTTGCGGAGGATGCGCGCATTGAAATGGATAAAATAGTGATTACTATTCTGAAGCAACTCATTTAACTCGCTCGTTGTGTAATTTGACGCCATGATGGAAGAAAGGGGTTAAGGCAGGTACAAACTGAACGCTGATTAGTTTATGACCGCTAGGTCTGATTCATCGGAAATGCGGTACACTCTGCTTTTCTCCCGGCTTTTCTTGCTTTGATTTGACAATTGATGGTCCACAGAAGTTTTTTTTTTTTCAAAACCAGCGCCTTCGAAAAGAGCGCCTAATTATTTCGAGGCGTCAAGGTCAACGAAAGCTTTCACAGCGATGTCACTTAAGTGAAGCTTATCCTTATGTGCCTTACTGACAAATTCATCCTTTTTTTGCGCGAGAACAGAATCTAGCTATGATGTTCTTTTTGTCTTGAACTTTTGTAGGGATTCGATGAGTGACATCAAGGTCAGCCACCGTTACACCGGACACCCAATTTTAGTGCCGATAGTTTTCAGGACAGTGATGCAGTCGTCTCCTTGAGGACAGGGGGCGCTCCTGACCTCAACATTGTTCATTCTAGAGTATTGTTCCTACTCAGCCATCTTTTTGGACAGTGCTTTGTTCTCTGACGAGAGCTTTTTATTATCAGCTGTAAGCTTAAGCTTTTGCAGCCGCAGTTTTTCAATGATGTCAAAGTAGTACCAAAGGGATGAAATCATAGATCGAAGAGTGTACCGTATGTTTAGAAATCATCGCGTCGGCGCCTAGAGATGGAAGGAATAAATCATCGCGAAGCTGATTCAAATCAACAAGCAGTGGTTGTGGCATATATGCCGATGATGTAGGTGTCCTTTCTTTTGCTATGTCGTGGCCAAGACATCAGAATTCCGCACATTCGGCACCGATAAGTCTCTTATAATAGATTCACGCTCGGGATATGTCGGACGACGAAAGATTCGGCGACCGTTAATACATGTCCACGAGACATATAGTACAAAGCGGCGAAGCGGGTAGCATGCTTCTCACAGAGACAACGCTTATGGGGTTCCATTCGACCGGTGGAGGACATGAATCGGTAATACTATTAGTCGCGAACAGGTAGGATCGGAAGTGACCAGGAGTAGAAAGAAAAGGAGAGAGCTGGAAACGAATAACAGTTAAGCGAACAGCGGTGCGGCGAAATCACGCGTTCGAGTCGGCTGCACGGCCGGAGCTCTTCAATTTTTCAAGTCTTTGAGTGTTTGCAGATAGGGAGTTGGAGTTACCCGCAGATCGAACCGCTATCTGTGGCGTCCAGCGGTGACCCCGTTTTTCACTGCGCAGATAGTTCGGCGCCGTTAGTCACCCCAAGAACGGTGTGTGAACAAACGGCCAAAGTTTCGCGCCCCTCTCCGGACCTTTAAAAACGATCCACTCCGCTCATTGTTCGCGCAAAATCTGCCGAAGGTCCCCTCGAGCTTCTCGTCTTCGCTGGCAATGGTTCGGTTCACGCGATATAGCTTTGCGGAAGGGATTTGTAGAGTCATTTTTCAAGCACCGCATTTGCGCACGCGCCCTCGCTTTCGGGGTGATTATCAATCGTCGTAAAAGAGCTGCGAAAAAAAAAAGTGTTCTTGCCCACAGCCGTACTTCTCCGCTTTGTACAGTATTCGGGTATCTGGCATGAGATGACGTGGACAGGAGCAAGACACACTCACGCTGCCCACTGGCTCATTGATTAATGGTGCTACAAGGTACCGACTATTGCATTTAATAAATATCCGCTGCATTAGGAATGTCTTCCTATACAGTTAAGAATACAACCTATACATTCTAGCACACAATTTGGAATAATGCGGAATCAAAGAATCCACAATGTGCAATATCTCTAATGTATTCAAGTTCTCGGTATTCCTGGCCGTTCTTGAAACTTTTATACAGGGAATTTTAAAGCGAAAGTTTCTTTGAGAAATGACATGGATCTTGTCGGGAGAAGAAATGCAGCAATGGAGGCATTGTCCATGTCACTTTACTTACTGCCTCTCTGCTTGTGCGAACTTTCACAGCGAACTTTTGGGCGTCGCCCACACACAGCAGGAAGTTCATTGGTCTCAGGCTGCGACTGAAGATGAAGATAGACAAATACGCTCGCGGAAACACGCGCGCCACTTAACCGCTTCAATAAAGTTTCATTTTCTTTCCAGCTTAATTGAGATCAATTAGTTGTATTTTAACAGCGAAGCTCTTTAAGCTATCCGTAAAACCGTGCTCGTTAATCGAAAAAACATCGCTGAACGATGACATCACCTCGCGTTGCCTAGCAACCACCTCGCGGAGCAGCGTGCGTTTCGCCTCCTCTCTGTGCCGTGCACATGTTGCCTTGACATAGGACGTTAAGGAGAGGGAAGGAGAGCATGTTCGTGGCGCGCGCTATGCTCGGGAGAGAGAAAGAGAAAATGAGAGCGAGAGAGAAAGAATGAAATTGTAGCAGCACCAAAGAGGCAATGCGCAGAGCTGCTGCCGACGCTGTCCACGTTTCCCCGTTTCCCCGCATTCACGCCGAACGCGTGCGGTATCCGTAACTGCAACAGGCACCTCTGGTGGCGGCTCGGCAGGTTTCCACCAGCCACGCCCCGGAAAGTGTGGAGGCGCAGCTTGGCCGTGACGTCACCGGGGAGATAAAGCTCGGAGCCGCTACGACGGCGGCAGAACTCTCGATGCCTCTGTGGCGAATACATGTAGTCTTGACATGGGACGACCAAAAAAGAACCGGACACCCGAAGAAGAAGCCACTCATCTTTAAGCGCGTCGCGCGGCCAAGCGAGAATCTAAGCCTCGGCGGCGAGCCGATTCGGAATACCGTGCCCAGCAGTACTTAGCATTACCTAGCAAAGCTTAGCCAAGCCTAGCAAAACCTGGAACACATGGAGGAAGAAAAAATATAGGAGGGAGCATTACGTCACGCAGCCAGCCTTGGCAAGCGAACGCTTCGTGTAGCCAGCAGTGGTGGCCCAACACGTGACCTCTTGCGTCGAGATCACGGAGTATTCGAGATTTGCCGAGATGTTTGGTTACTGGTAGTTTTTATTCGGTGCGCGCTTGGCCGGCAGCTGCACACATGCAGGAAGTGACAAGATTTTTTCTTGTTTTTGTTTATTTCAAGAGTTTCTGATGGTTTCGAATGGGTATCGAAAAAAAAAAAAAAGAAACAGCCGGGAGTACTAAAGCCTACCGCGCGCTCTGACGTTTCCTCCGTGCTGTGACGTTTTCATCACGTGTTGGGCCACCACAGTCGGCGACAATCGTGTTGCGGTATGCTCCCTCCTATATTTTCCTTCCTCCATGCTCGAAAAAGCTAGGTCGATCACCAGCTTCGCTGTTTACTCCAGCCTTGCATCACTAGTGCAAGCTGCCCACACTTTTTTACATTTATTCTTTCTTTTATTCTGAACAACCCAGTTCATGGCCAATCCTCCAGAGTGGATATGTGCCACTGAACTCTAGGCTCTACAACTACAGCTTCGCTTCACATAGATCCCGACGTGAGCGTTGCATCTGCGTAATTATTTTTTCATTGCTTTAATGGTCGGAGTTTAGTGAATGACGGGAGGAAAAGAACACACTGGAAGGCATGTGTCCAGCCTATAGTGTAGCGCGTTGTCTCCCTTACCTTCTTCGCACCTCTGCTCCCTTCTTGTGGGCAATTTTTATGCGCGATTGGAAAGATTTAGTCTTGAGCAATAGCCATGGCGTCGGCAGCTGCCGCCTGTCGCTCCAATTGCGCTTTTGCTAAAACTCTGCGATCGAAGAACCTGACTTGGCAAGACGAAAAGTTGATTGCATCCCACATGCTTGAAAAAAATCAACAAGTATCCGGGTTCTTTACAAGCAGGCTTCAAGGTGTCCCCGATTGTCGCAGAATTATAGGGACTGCAGCATCCATCTTGCCACCTATAGGTTCGTGTGGCTTTGCAATGGTGTAGTGAGAGTGCAAAAAATGTTTGACATTTCAGGCAGCTGCAGAAGACAGGTCGTAAAGCGTTGTTCATTATAATTTCCAGTAACCAGCTATACGCATGAAGTAAAGCGACTCTTTGTACTTTAACATATTATTGGTGCACTATATAGCTTCAAAGGCATTCTTACTGCTTTAACAGAGAAAAAAATTAATTTTTACCCATTAACAAGGGCTAGTTTCCTTTTAATTTTGCTCATTTTTACGCCAGTAAGAAATGTTTGCTTTCCAAGCAGAAAAGATATACCTTTTCAATTTCATCACTTATCTCCCTGCTGCATATTTCGGGAAATCACCGTCGTCCAATCTCAAAGCTCTATCTACTGTAAATGTCTTCGAATGCAGACTTCGCATTTTCCTTCGTCCTAATTAATTGTTCGTTTGTTTACTTTTATGAACGCATTTCTGTGTAATTGTTGAAACAGCGTTCCTTTTATGGTCTCTTTGATTTGGATTTAAGAGGGGCACGCTCTTACCGTCCTTGAACCTAGCACCCCCGTTTGTGTATCGTACATCTGTGTGGTGGATATTGCGAGCGGAAAAAAATTCATTTCATGTCATTTTAGCTGCATCAAATAATTTGGAATGGAATGATGAAAAGCGCCGGTGATGATAACCAATAGCCCCGGTCGCTTAATTGAGAGCGACGCCTCACCCGCGGCCGCTACCCGGAGTCGTCAGAATCATTGGCAAAAGAATATCGGGCTGTTCCGGGAGATGTTGTAGCATTCGTGGCTGCGATTATGCCATGTTATACTGTGAGCGCGTGCTATGAAAGTGCGAGCACGCATAACTAATGACGAGCGGAATAAACACGTCGATGTTCAATGAAAAAAAAAAGAAATGGATTCAAAAATTTAATGTGGGGGTTTTACATGTCGAAACCAAGCTGTGATTATGAGGCACGCCGTAGTGGCGGACTGTGGACAAATTTTGAGCAACTGGGCTTCTTTAAAGTGCACCCAATGCACGATACAGGGGTGTTATTGCATTTCGGCCCATCGAAATGCAATAGCCGGGATTTGATTCATCCCCTCAGGCTTAGCAGCGCAACGCCAACGAGTGCACTACGACATCACGGTGGGTTAAAAAAAAGAATAAAGAAAGGATCGATAAAGCTTAGTTTAGGAAAAAGGTCGACGCCTAATTGAGAACAGCGTAAGACGGCGCCGAGGGAACACAAGCCGAGCAAGAACACGCCGAATAGAAGGGTCATTGGTGATTTGATTTGGGCAGCCTTGATTAAGTCGGGGCAGCTTGATTGAAATCTGAAGTTCTTTAAAATGAACAGAAAGCCTTTGCGCTTATTTAGTTATATGCGCGCATTCACTACACAGTGCATAGTGTATCTACGTATAAATGCTTCTGTCAGTTTCGAGATGATATGCAGACTGCAGTACCAGATAAACATATTGGTGGTGCAGCAGTTAGACAACGCACTACATCAAGCGCTACAACAACCGCAGGCCTGCATCCGGTCGCATGGAAATATGCATGCGGCTATCCTCTCACAGCGGGTACAGCAGAGCAGCAGCGCAGCAGCGCAGGTTATTCAGGTGGTGTCAACTGTTTCTGACAAGTGCAAGCCCGATAGAGCGAATACATACCAATTATCCCGTGCGATGAAGTAGGCCTTCCTGTTAATCAAGTTTCCATCGGTTCAGCTGTTCCGCGACGCTTCAAGTAGACTAGCGCGCGTATAACACGCAATCTATGTTGAGGTCATTGAGTGCGGTCACCCATGCTTATGAAAGCCGAATCAATAACAACGTGCTCAGGTCAGTACTGCGGACAACTGGCCTTCGTTACTAGTAAATGTTGCTTCATCATACGCTTCATGTTTTCTTTACGTTGACTCAAGGTTAATACCGGTCTTACACGGGCACTCTTGATAGTGATCCAACCCGATTGGAATCGAATTTCTTGGTCAAGGTTAGCTCATTTCAGCAGCTTGCGCAAAAGAGCCAATCACGATGGAGAAATGTGATCCGATTGGGCTCGACCGCCATCGAAAGTGCATCATGTGACACACGTACAATATTATCTCGGCTTGTCCGTGCTGGACATGTCGTTATTGCAGACGATGGAAATCTGGGCCAGTTGGTATTGATTCCCGGCAAATGAGCAACAGCGCACCGAACACGAAGACGACGGAAGACGTAGACACAACACAAGCGTTGCGTTGTGTCCACGTCTTCCTTCGTCTTCGTTTTCGGTGCGCTGTTGCTTATTTGCCATGTCAGCATTCACTGCCATTCGAATTTAACGGTAACTGAAAGTATTGAGAAGCTTCGGATTTTCTTGTTGTGACCATCACTTGAGATCAGATGGTTAGTTGAGTTCGGCACATGCGCTGCCACGCGTTATGTTCTCAGCATACGCGCTTCTCGAGTGGTCACTAGCACCGAGCTTTCGCTCATGCCATGTCACCTGAATATTTTATACAGCCGCAAAACTACTTACGTTGCAGTGCCACGAGTAAGAGGCTTTCATCCACACACGCGAAAGAGAGAGAGAGAGAGAGAGAGAAAGAGAAAAGCAGCAAGCAACCAATCTCATGCTTTCAGATTTTCTTGTTCTGTTAGTACGGTATATGCGGTCCACTCAACACTTCCGTGCTTTGCTTATATAATTATTCGGTGCGAGCGAGGGGACATTTGACATACCGTGGTGCAAGATCGTGAGAGGTTTTCCATTTGCTTGATACGAGAACTGGTTGCAGCGCTCCCAGTGCCTGAGTGCGGCGTGTACTTTCCTAGACGTGATATCTCGAACTTGCCGCCTGCGCTTTCAGCAGCGCACCACGTTAGCAGGCGCCGGACCGTGGCTAATAGGATTTCACCCGAAGATTCACGTGCTCGCAGCCATGAAAGCGGAGCAGCGGAGCTGCGAATGGCCGCGACTTTCACCCTCCATTTTCGCCGCGGCTCACGGGAGATTTGAGGGCTCTTTATAATTTATTCTACTAGCGACGAACTTTCTCACTTTCTCTGGACAAGCTCCTTGAGACTAATATTCGGGTGTTTTCATCCCATCTATAGTGGTATTCAATGGCAATATAACTCTGGCACTATGGAGCTGCATGTGCGAGAGAGTTGTGTACGAGTAAGCTGGTTTATGCGATCGTGCACACTGCACTCGACGACCCTCGATAAAATTCAGCTTGGCGAGCTCAAGATAAACGGCTTCGACTGTTCATTATTCATCGTTCTCTGTCCATGCGCTCATTTCAGCGCGCAGTCGCTGCCGATGAGCTCTGTCAACGCACAACGCTCGCGCCATTTGATGACGTTATTTCTACAAGCGGTACAGGAAGCAAAATATCGAACAATATGATAAGCTTTCCTTTGGTCAGCAGTACTTAAATAGAAGAAAAAAAGAAAAAAAGAAGAAAAAGAAAGAAAAAGGAAAAACAGGGTGTCAGGAAGGAACAGACAATGGCTCGCCGTTGTCTGTCTCTTTCTCGCGTCCTATTCTTGTGCGCTGTTTCTTTCTGCTCGAATTACTATGTTCGCCTCACCACAAAGCAGAAGTGGTATAGGTTTTTGCTACCATATATTGTACCTCAACCTTATTTCTAATCCGTACATGATTCCTCTCGAACTTCAGCCTGAAGTCTGGTGCAAGCGAACATTATCTTTAAAGAACCTTCCTCCGCATTTGGGGCATCTTCAGAACTTATTTCGTCAAAATATTTGGGTGATATGTACACGCGTATAGGGCAAGGTAAATTGCGAGTATATTTGACAGTTTCAGAACTCATTATCCGTATACGTAGAGAATTTCTCACAATGTTTGCCTTCCAATTTGTTTGAGGCACTGCCCCCCGAATGGCACTCCTTCACTGGAAAAACGTCTTTTCATTCCGGATTTTATTGCGAAGTTCTTAATGTAAAATCATGAGATTTGCCTCCATGCTGACACGACTATATAGGCCAGTGGAGATATTGTTGTGGTCATCATATGCCATCGTTTTCTTGTCTATATGCACGAAAAATGCTTTCTACACGTCTTCCTTTTGTTGTGCTTAACTTCTTGTCGGGTGTTCTCTTTATTTCACTTTGTTGAGTATTTTGCTATACTATCTGCAGTCAGTAGACCAGTGCATAAGCAAGTATTGGTGTTAAGAATGTCACACCTCGCACTTTCTTCAAGTTAAGAAAGTGTTCCTTCATCCGACTTCTTTTATGAGATATTCAAAATGATATTTTGGGGTATATAATCTATCTCTTTTATTTTTATTGCGATAGCAATTATATGGACACTCCAAGCGGATTTCTGCCGTGGCCGTCGCCGTGAGGTTCCGTATGGAGTCCAACGGCGATGAAATCGTCGCCGCGCGCCGTATGCTGTATACATGTGCGAGTATACAAATAAAACATTGTATATACTGTACACACGCGTTGTCACTCATTTACATGCGCGAGTGGGCAAGGTCACGGGCGATTTACGGTAAGAACGATCCCCAGTGCTTCGCCCACTCGTCATGATTCCCTTCGTGGAGAGATGCGGGAACTTTTTATTTGTATAGCCTAAACGCCAAAGATCTACAGGGGAGTGGTAGAAAATATGATACAAGTATAATCCACAAACGCGTTGATAAAAAGCTATGCAAGACACAAAAGCATATTGCTAAACAATATTAGCTTAAATGCAAATGTTCCGGGTTGTACAAATACATCTGAAGTTTCACAAAAAAGTGTTATCAGTAAAAAAAAAAATAAATAAAAACGCAGCCGAAAGATGGTTTCAATCTAGACACGTGCGAGGCAAAAAAAAAAAAAAAAAACTGAAAAATACTTTGTATGGAATAAATCTGTCTGAAAACTTAGGGGGGGGGGGGGGGATATATAAGCCTTGTAAAGAACTGTACTACATGCAATGTAGGATGGCAAAAAAGCCTATAAAAAGTGGTGAACGTGCAATCTTACGGCGAAAAGATAGCAACGTGAAGCCATGATTGGTTGCTATTGAACCCGCAGTTCTGGTATAATGAAAAAGAAAAAAAAAGAGCTTAGGTTATCTTGTATAGCACACAAATGTAGCTTATTCTAATTTAGGACGTATTAATGCTTTGTAGAGTGAGCATTTCAGATCGGACGGTCTGCTAGAAGAGGTACGCTTCAGAATGTCTTACACGTGGTTAGCGTTGTTATTAACGTACTCGGCGGGAATTGTATATTATATAGGTACATTATATAGGTACATTATATAGGTACATTATAGTTATATGAACGCCCAGGTATTTTCCCCATTTAACTGTTTTTAGGGGAACGTTGTTTAGGTGGTAAATGGTTTGGTGGGGAAACACCCGGGGCAAATGCAGCACTTTACACTTGCTAATATTTAGTTCCACTGACCAAGCATTACACCAGTTGACTACTTAGTTAAGAATAACTAAGTTTAGCTCTTTAACGTCCGCTTCATTTGTTATTTCATGAAATATACCACAGTCTTCAATGAACAAATGTATCTCAGATAATACTGTAGCCGATAGGCCGTTAACACAAATAAGAACCAAATAGAAGGCCAAGAACCGAATTTTGGAGTGCGCCAGAATGAACGTCACCTAAAGACAAATGTATTCCTTAGCTCTAGCAAATTGAGTACGGCTTGTTAGGAAACGTTCAATCCGCGTAAGGAGGTTGGGATCCAATTTTAGTTGACTTAGTCTGTACAACTAAACTTTGTGACACACCTCTTCAAACACCTTAGATAAATCTCAAAAAATTACATTCGGCATCAGAAGAATGACCCAAATTCGATGTAACTTATGCATGAAAGCATTAAATTGCGTTCCACATGAAACAGTTATTCGGAAGTCATGATGTACTGGTGTGAAGAATAAATTAGACTCAAATAAATTGTTAACGCTAGAAAAAAATATACGTCCCATGAGTTTTCAACATGTACTATTCATGACAATCGAACAGTAATTAATAAGCGTTTTGTTGTTACCTGATTTATAAAGCGGAACCATCTCCCCGAGTGCCCATTATCCAGGCAGTGTGAATGTATCCAAAGATTGCTGAAAGAGCTTTGTAAGTATTATTGAACTAACAGCACTATTAGTTAACTTGTGTTAACAGAGTCGTAACGGGGAGAGGAATTAATTTTGAGGGAAATAATTACTTTTAGAAAACCAGATGTTTCAACAATAACTGAGGTCATTTTCATATAGCCATATTCACGTGGGGAGGGCAAAACTTCTACAAGTGTTGCAGACGTTTTTCACAAATGGTTGACTTAAGACCGTAGCATACTGGTTGCGATCATACGGTTACCCGAGGAGTTTTCCAAAACAATCCGGTTCATAGATGGTGAGTTGATGATTATCCCACACATTCCCTGATGATTCTCGAGCGTTCATTAGTTATCGATGCGAGGTTGAATTATGAAAACGGATCTTGTTGCTGTAAGTTCCACGTAAATTCGAAAAGAGTGTCAAAATTTTCCCCGCATATTGCTGACCTGTGCGCCGGGTCAAATCCACAAATGCCTCGGAGGCACATTCGAAAGAATGGAACCAATGGCATAAGCACCATGAAATAAATCGACGTGAACATAAGGCCCCCATGCCATAGCTGCAATAATACAATTATGCGTATGAGCTCCGGTACTTTATTTTGTAAGGCAGCTTTGTACACGTATTCACTTTTAAGGCTTCTTGGAAGCTACATACTGCTGACAAAAGCATATTGTGGCACTCACTCCGCAGGCGTAAGCGGTTCTAGTCTCGATGAGGTCTCGGAAGTCAAATATAAGATTTCTATGTGTGTAAGTTACTCAATTCTGCCTTGCTGTATACTTATTCATACTTCTTCAGAAGTTCCTGGACGTCCTACGATTCTCTGTGCTGCGAATAATAAAAAAACCCAAGCGTCCCTTGGTGGTCATTTCGCTCACTCCATTAATGCTGATTTAAAGTGACTTGATAAATTGTCTTTAAAGAGTAGTATATGCCGATTTTTATTTTTCTTTACAATTTCGTAACCTTTTCATGCTTGTGCTTTTCGCATACTCCTGAAACCTTTTATTTTGCAATTTTTTTTACATGATGCTTGGATTTGATTGTGTTATGCTATGCTTTGTCATTTCGTTATGCACTTGTTTTCAGAATGTATTGTTATTTCGTTACGTTACGTTTTAACTCTGTTGAATTTCGTGGCTACATTTTTGGTATAGCCAGCACTTTTTGGGGCGAGACTTTCCTTATTTCGCAGCTAATGAAGAAAAAGAAGAGAAGAAGAGACGAAGAAGATGACAAAAAAGAAGAATGTATTTCTCGTAGAGCGGTTGGAATAATAATTGGTGTCCCTCAAGACAATTTGAAATTTCCCTTGAAAAACTGCAATGGCGTATTTCGCCGTTAATCTTTCGCTTACATAGGTCTGGTCTAGCTTTGTTTCTTCTGTGTTGTTTTTGCAATGTACCTGACTCTATCGAGCACGTTTTTTCCCTTCTGCCGACGATTTTTAAGACATTAAACTTTTAGAAGTTTCACTTCACCAACTTGGACTATCGCCGGCTTCGCCAGCCATTGTCTCTCTCGGGGTGCTTCTCTGGGATTCATCCACAGGGATGCTTTTCTCTCAATTTACAATTTTATCAGAGGAACAAAACAATCACCGCAATAAGCTTCAAAAGTTATCAAGGATTTATTTTTATTGGTTCTTGATGTTGAATTGTTTCATCTCAAATTATTTTATAGCTTTCTCCTCTTTTCTACACTTGTTTTCTTTCACTCATTCTCTGATATGCAAAGTCTTATTTTGGTTACAATGCTAATAGAAAGCCACGCAAAACCAACTGCTTCTTGGCCAATACCACGTAGTGGACATGGTCCAATGTTAGAAAACAAAACAAAACAAAGCCGTATGTGTGCGCAGCAAGCGATAAAATCAAGTCGAGAAAGCAGTGAGTTATTTGGAGGCAGACAAAACGCGGGACGCGATGTCTATGCTAATAAGTGCGTGCCAAGTAAGTCGGACATACATGAAGGCAGGTCGATACTTTTTTATCATGATTACAACAGAACATAAATCAAAGGGAAAGAACAACTATTGAAAGCGAAACCCCCGGTACGAGGTCGCAGAGAAAAGGGAGGCCTAGTCGTCAGTCATATGTGTATGGTATCAAGCAGTGCCCTATTGATGCCTGGGAAGAAGTCCCACTCAAAATTTTCTAGCATTGGACCTTGGAAACTTTGAGTGCTTGCATGAAGGAGTGTAACACGTGTAACAAGTTTTCAAAACAACTGGCTGCACCACCTGCAGTCTTCGCTTCCCCGTCACATCCCGTCACGGGGCATCGCATTAGAGGGCGACGAAGGCACTGCTAGTATTTAAGAACAACACACCTGCACGACCCGCTGTAGCCTTAATTGGCATTCGTTGGCCTGCACGCGATCCTGTTCTTTGATAGGGTTCGGTGATAGCGAGAAGCAGTGATCAAGCAGTGAGGTCAGTGCTTCCTGTGTCTCTCTTTCTGTACTTTGTTATCTTTCTACCTGCCCCTCCTCATTTCCCCCCTGTGTAGGGTAGCAAACCCTATTTTACGTCATGCTTAAACCTTTCGGCATTTCTCCTTTTTTTGTCTCACTCTCTCTATGCTCTTCACGTAGCACATCTCCTAGAAAATAAGAAAAATCAGAATTTTAAGAAATGGTTAGAAGAATCGATGATAATTATTAAGCCTAGCTCACAGATTACTTACAACTATATGCCATGTTCCGGCACCACAACTGGTAAGAATATAGTGTTATAGTTGCGGTTCTTCTTCAGTAAGTATTTTTGGTGTCAACAGAACAGGATAAGGCAAAAAAAAAAAGGATGAACTCGCGTTAGCATCGCGGAAGCAGAAAAGTACTCACCCCTCCATGCATGCTTCGAAAGCTCCTGATTCAGATATTTCTCCGGAATTATTTTCGCTAAGGGGGGAAAAAATAAAAAAAGACGCCAACACAGCACGCACCCGTTATCGCCTCCCGTTATAGCCACCTTTCTTTTTTTTTTTTTCGCATCGACTGCGCCTGCGCGAGTGACATTCAGCAGAACTAGTCTTTGTACGTGCACCACTCGCCGGTTCGGACCAAAACCTGAAAGTCGGCAGTATTTTCTGCTTTTACTTCTCTACAGCTCCGGGCACTTATCTGCTTCGGAATTCGGGGTTCGTGCATCTGTGCGATACCATACCGCAACTAAGACATTCGTATACGTACTAAAAAACTTGAACAGCCTGTCGTCGCACATTGGCTGATCTGTGCGTATCGCCCGTCGGAACGGCGACGGCCGCCTGAGACATTTGTTTAGGCGGAACTCCATAATACGCACAGGCCAGGAGGCTGTCCCTGCAATAGCATTTCGTAACTGCGCCGTTCATTGCAAAAGGGCAACTTGCACCTATACGTCCACAAAAGGCGAGCTTTGTATTCCTGGGCTGCTCTTGCATTTCACTCTCGTTCCAGCCTGTATAAACAAGAATAGCACTTGGCGCCTGTCAGACGCAAGGCCCGCCTTGCTTTTAACTACACTGATAATAATATATTATAGATTGATTTCTTTCTTTCTACGAGAAAAACACCCGTGGTTTGAATAAGTCCGAGCTAAACCATGAAGGACCACAAGAAGAACAATTATCCTTATTTGAAGGAGCTGCATGTGAATTCGCTTTTTCTTCACACACAGACTCACGCACGCCCGCACGCATGGGAATATGCAGCGAAGGACACTGCCATTTATATATACCGTTTCGCGTGTGTAAACTCAAGTTAGGTATGATGAATCATTCAGTTATGCATGGGTCACGCACGAGTTCATGACGATCAATAAGCACAACGGGAGCATACGCACACTTAAAAAGAACGAGAATGCAGCTCGAAAGCGGCAGAGATAGGAAGACGAAAGAAAAAAAAAAGAATGCTGCGAAGCAGCTACTCGTTCAATTCCAGTCCACAGATATCGGGAAACCGGGCCACAGAAGAACACAGCAATGTGATGCTCACACCCTGACAGTTTCCGCCGCTCAGCCTACCGACTAGCGGAGGCACGGCCGACTGGGTGGATCCTTCCGAAGCTATGCAATACAGTTTAGGAGAAAAGATGCGAATGCTAAAGGAGCATGCAAAGGAAAATGCAGCTATAATGAGGTACATGAAGAATTCCATTAGAAAAATGACGAAAGAAATGAGCCACGAAATCAAGCAAGACATTATAAAAGAGAAAGGAGAATTCAAATCGGATACCAGGCAAGAACAAGCGCAATCCAAACAAACGGTGTTACAGATGTTCACGAAAATACAGGAATACAGGAATTCATTGCGACAATTGGACAAAAGCAATTAGAAAGGGTACGAGTTGGGACTGACATCCAGGCATCAAGTGCAAAATATAGAGAAGTGGCTGACTGTTCTTGAGGTACGTGAGAAAACTCCAAAGAAGCCCAAGAGCTACGCGGCAAGAGATGCACCCATTGGAGAGACCCTCGGCGATGATGAGTAATCCGAATGCCAAGATCCTTCACAGGCTTAAAATCTGCCAATGGATTCGAAGAATGACTAGATCTAAAAAAGAAAACTTATTACAATTAAGCAGCACCGAAAAGCCAGATGTAATCGCTCTTCTGCAAACCCAAACTGCCTTCCTCAGCCTGCAAGGCTACAACATTCACATCGCCGACGGCAAGACTCGGACGGTGATCCTCACGCAGAAGCACCTCACTGAGCAGTACAACATCCAACACGGAATCGAACACACCTTCATGGAGATACTGCAAGATAAGAAGACACTACGAAGCCTCTCCATACTGAACATTTGACAGACTTTGACAAACTTCTAATAGAAGTAAAGAGAACAAACACGGGGCACGAGCTACTGGTTGTTGGCGACTTTAACGTGCGACACGTCGTGCGGGGATATCACAGGTTTACAAAGAAAAGAAATAACGTCCAGAATACCGCACAACAACATTGCCTCACTTTCTGTTGTAACCCATTCTACCCCACTCGGGTGGCAACTGTGTTTTCCGAGGCACCAGCCCGGGTCTAACCTTCTCGATGGGTATCTCACGAGTCGAGTGGAAGAGGCTCCAAGAGACGCTCGCTATAGGGATCATTACATCGTCCAGACAGAGCTCGATCACCGGTGCACGCCCATAAAACTGGGAAGGGCCAAGATCACAGACGCGGACTCTTCGGATGGATGACCATCTGAAGAATATGGATGACCATCTGAAGAATGAAGACCTATAATAGTGGATCCGGCAAGTGAAACCGAGTGTCAACAAGCATACTAAAGAGGTTCAACTCACCTGTAAAGCTCCTGATGTAGACTCATATCTCCCACACCTTTGGGAGGCCCGAAGAAGCATCACCCGAAGGTGGGAGAAGCAAAAAAAGAAATAGGAAGCTTAAGAAGCGTATAGCCATGTTATACAAGTAAGCGGAGGAGTACGCTGATAAGCTCGTCAGGCCAAATTGGAGTCAGGTCTGCGACAGCCTACAAGGGACGCGAAGTAACCGAAAGTGGTGGAACATTCTACGATCACTCATCTCCAGAAAGGAATTCAAAACCGCTACTGGCCAACACATCCAGCGACTTATTCATAACGTTCCGGGGACGGAAGAAGACGTCCTGAAGGCTGTCAAAGAAAGATTCACAGGGCCGCAACAATAATTGTCAGTGCAATCTGACAGTCAACCCGAGTACAGCGGGCTACCGAACCCGGCCCTCGACTGACCGTTTACCAGAGCCGAACTTGAACCAGGCCTTGGCAAGCTTGCAAGAAATGCGACTTCAGGAAGAGATAGAATAAATAACAAAAAACTTCGAAATCTCGCCGACGGAGCCAAAGAGGGCATCCTAGGTCGCATCAATGAAAGGTGGGAAAGCGGCCTAATACCGGCGTTATGGAAGCACGCCGCCATTACGATGATTCCTAAACCGAAGCCATCACAATACAAAATATTCGGCCAATCTCGCTGACGTTATGCGCCGGTAAGGACGCAGTCCGTACTTGGAAGGTAACCAAAAGATTACAAACACCATGTATGTATTCCGGCCACACTTGTCTACGCAAGATATCCTTCCACAAATCAAAGAATGCTTTATTGACAACTTCAGTGCTACCCAACAGAGTGATATTCTAGCCTTTGACGTTAAAGGCGCCTTCTACAATGTGTTTCATGAGGCCGTGTTGAAGAACCTGCAAGATACTAACTGCGAGAAAAGGGTCTACAACTACGTCAGAGACTTCCTCTCTAACCGAACAGCAACCATAGGCCTTGGAAGATTGCGCAGTGACAAGTTCGCAGTCTCCGCAAAGGGCACTCCTCAGGAATCAGTGGTGTCTTCATTACTTTTCAACACTGCAATGATGAAACTACGAGACTGTAAGGTATTGCGGGATTCAATCATGCCATTTACGCAGACGATATTACATTATGGGCCACAGGACGCTCTACGGGGAACAAGAGGCCCTATAGGAAGGCGTCGATTGCACGGAGGCGGATCTCAAGGCGTGCGGCTTCTCCTGTGTCTCCCAAAAAATCAGAACTGCTTGTTTTGCGCAGACGAAGAATACGTCGGCTATCACCTTCAACACCGACCCTGAAGTCGAACTTAATGGCACCATCATCCCAACAGTTCATACTCTGCCGTACAGAGGCTAGTTCTCCAAAAGGACGGAGTGGGATCGGCCACCCTACAGAAGCTTCAAAGCACATTACTCAAGTTACGCATCTGGTGAAACGAGTGGCGAGCAAACGACACGGGCTCAAGGAAGAAGATGACCTAGAACACAAGCCGTAGCCACCAGCCGCATCATCTGCGGCACTCCATATTTAGGACTGAAGAATGCTGAGAAGAAGTTTAACATTCTCATCCGCCAAGCGCATAAACTTGCACTGGGGCTCCCGGCAAAATCTTCAACAGAGAAGCTGCTTCAACTGGGTGTTTGCAACACCTGTGAAGAGTCACCGGAAGCTCACGGAGTCGGCCAAATCAAGCGACTCAAACTAACGGAACCTGGTAGAGCCACTCTACGCCGACTTGGATACAGATAAGGGTTGTAGCGATGCAACGAACACAAACGCATACCTCTCCCACTCAGAGGTGTATTACGGTTCCTAATATACCTCGCAACATGCACCCAGGGTACCACAAGGGCAGACGAGAGGCAGAATCAAAGCACTAAAGAAGGCGCAGGAGAAAGATGCCGCAACAAGCTATATCGATGCCACTCAATACTCTAAGCGCACGCGGTGAACGTCACAGACAGAACAGAAAAATAGCTCAATGCAGCAACATTCATTCCTAGCGACACCGATTCGGCAGAAGAGCCAGCGATTGCGCTCGCCACAACAACCTGTCAGAGACAAATTACAATTTTACACGCAAGCGTACATGCCTCGTCTGTGAAATCGGCGAGAATGTGTGTCGCCGCTATAGGAAGCGTGTGCCGGAGCAGTAAGGCACCAGGAGATGGAGAAGAGGATCGCGCACCTGGGAAAGTACGGAGGTGTGCGCTGAATGATGATGATGATTTATTGGCATTCCCATCAAGCAGGCTAGGCGACAAATAGTCACCTAGCCTGCTTGACGTATTCAGGTATACTATTCATGTCCTTTATCTAGCATTTTTGTATACCTCTCATTACTCTTTTTCTTTTTCAAAAAGTTACCTTGTACCGCTACCTATAATGAAGAGATCAGGTCGTATCCATCTTTTCCCTGCTTTTTTTCTACCAGTACTCTAATCGTCTCTTGCTTATCTCTACGGCAGATCTGTTCATGTTTCCTTCCACTTTAAACCCAAGCGCTTCTGTGAGTTGCACGTTACCTATGGTTCTCGCTGGGTGGATTCCATCGCATTCCATTAGGATGTGCTGAGTAGTCTCTGAATCTTTACTGCATCATACACATGCCTCATCTAGTTCCGAATATTTGCTCCGCTATGTTTTGGTCCTTAGGCAACCAGCACGAGCCTCAAATAGCAAGGCACTGCCCTTTGTGTTATCGTACAGATTTTCCCTTCTAATTTCTTTCTTCTCATTCTTGTAAATCTCCATTGTCCTTTTTGTTTCCATCTTTGCATCCAATTCACTGTCTCTATTTCTCTCACTTTCTGTCTGATGACTCCAGGTTGTCTATTTACAGTTTCGAGTATCCTGTACTTGGTTGTCAACTTCCTGGACCTCTTCCTCCATTCTGTGTCCACGCTTTTCATGTACAGATACTTGTGCACTTTAGCCACCCATTTATTTCCATACATGTTCCTGAGCCTTTCTTCAAAACTAATTTTGCTCTATGCTTCTCTGACTTCAAAAGAGGCCCAACCCATGTCACCCTTCACTGCCTCATTTGTGGTTTTACCTTGGGCTCCCAAAGACATCCGGCCTACTGATCTTTGGTTAACTTCCAACCCCGACAAGATATCCGATTTTTAGCATAGAATGGCATTTGCGAATGTTAGCGCTGGCACCATTACTCCTTTCGAGCGGCAACGCAACGCCACCTAGAGAAAAGTCTATGTAACGTTGAGCGAAGTGGGAAAGGAAAAAGGAGGCGACGCGTCGCGGAGGAGGAGGGTAGGTGGAGGTGCGCTGGCTTGACCTCATCTGGCAGTTGCTACTGGTTCTGCGTGCGCTATGGACGTACCGGGTTCGTCTCGTGGTAGAGAAGCCGAGCGCCGAGTGAGAAGGACGGAGCAACGACGCAAGCGGCGGTGGACCGAGCACGGAAAAAAAGAAAATGAAGGACTCGCGTTAGCATCGCGGAAGCAGGAAAGTACTCACCCCTTACGGATGTTTCGAAAGCTCCTGATTCAGAGATTTCTCGAGAATTCTTTTCACAGAGGAAAAATAAAAAAAAATAAAAAAAGGAAAAGAAAGGAGACACAGCTCGTACCCGTTCTCCTTTCCCCCTATAGCCACTTTTCTTTCGCATCGACTGCGACTGCGCAAGTGACATTCAGGAGAACTATATAGTCTTTATACGTGCTCCACTCGCCGATCTCGACCGAAACCTGAAAGTCGGCAGCGTTTCCTGCTTTTTTGCTTCTATACTGTGTCGGGCGCGTATTTACTTCTGAATTTGGCGTTCGTGCAATCGCACGATGCCATAACGCAACTAAGACATTGTCGCGCGTTTTGCTGCTCTGTGCGCATCGCCCGTCGGCACGGCAGCGGTTGCCTCAGACATTTGTTTAGTCGGAACTCTATAATCGGCACAGGCCAGGCGGCTTTCGTTGCAATAGCATTTCGTAACTGCGCCATTCATTGTAGATGGAAAGGGGACAGCGGGAAGAGAAAGTGGAGCATCTATTCAAAGGGAACAGGGAGAGGGGGGGTGGAGTGCGCTTTCAAGGCTTCCATCTTGCACCTATACGTGGACGAAATGCGAGCTTTGCATATACTTACGCAAGCGACGTATTCCTATAGGCTGCGCTTGCAGTTGACTCTCGTTCCAGCCTGTATAAACAAAAATGACCCATGGCGCCTGTCAGAAGCAAGGCCCGCCGTACTTCTAACTAGATTGATAGATAGATAAGAGGTTGGATTTTTCTTTCTAGGCGAAAATCACGCGTGGCTTGTATAACTCCGAACTAAACCATGGAGCGTCATGAGAAGAACAAATATTCTAATTCGGAGGAGCTGTATGTGAATGCGTTTTTTTTCTTTACACAGACTCACTCACGCATGGAGACATGCAGCGAAGGACACTGCCATTTATACCAGTTTCGCGTGAGTAACCTGAAGTTAGGTGTGATGAATCATTCAGTTAAGCGTGCGTCACACACGCGTTCAGGACGATCAATAAGGACAGCGGGAGCGTATTCACAGTTAACGCAGTTCGAAAGCGGCAGGGAAAGGATGACGAAAAAAATAAAGAATCGCGGGTGTTTGCCATGATTGCACATGCGGAGATTTCCGGTCTCTGCACTGAGTGAAGAGAAAGGGGGAACGTGAGGCCAAAGATAAGGAAAGAATTACGACGTCTGAATGCACTTAAACTACAGCGAAAACATATTTGAGGTGGTTACCATTTCCAGAAGCGGTGGCAACCGCATGTCCTGTGATGAGATCTCATGGTAATCCGACAGCGCCTTTCCACAACAACACAGCTTCTTGAAACAATTCATGACTTTACCAGCACATTAAACAATAAGAAACAGCTAGATGCCCTCTGTCTTGAGCTAGATGCAGAATTGATTGTGAAACTGACTGATATGGGAATTAACGGAAAAACAGTGAAACGGCTGACCGTGTACCTCCGGGGCAGAACCCAATACGTAGAAGGGGAACACATTATATCAAAGCCGCTGAACGAGACGTCAGGTGTCCTACAGGGGTATGTTCTACGTCCTGTACTATTTTTAGCCGAAGCTGTTATAGGCTAGGTTCCAGGAGATCGCGTCCGGTAACGGAAGTAGATAGATAAACCGAAAGTATATGAACAATTTCGGCTCCATGTGAGTGGCACTTTGGCTCCATGTGCGTGGCGGTTTCCCGCCAGTTGTGCCTTAGCGCAGGTGTCAAAACAGATGATGGATGGCCCATTGTTATATCCTTCGCCTTCACCGATGCCTCTTTCGCAAGTGTCACGATACTTGGCGGCGGCACGTCCCACCAATCGTTGCGCCTCTTTGTCTCGTGACGTAGAGATCGCGCTAGCGCTGTTATCAGCCGTTGCCATTTGGACTCGCTATGGGATGAACGCTCGTTTGACAATATCTTCCAGGATCCTGACGTCAGGATCCTGACCATGCCGTGCAATGTGCCGCGGCTATGAACGCTGTGGCTCATACGCTAGTCTATGACGATGGGGCGAACTTGGCGCAGCAAACGCACTACTTGGCCATCGCGCCTGGCGAAAGCAAGACGCCGGTGTCCTTGCTCTTTGACGAACATGCTGAAGACGCTCGATATAGTCAATATTGATAATATATAAATTCATTATAGTAATATTCACTATAGTCACCATAGTCACAGCTTCGCTGGCTGCAATCTTCACAGTAGTGGAAGGGCTCTGAATTTTATTAACATTTCCTCTGCAATGGACGAAGGTATCATGGTGCGACTTTTCGCCGACGGTTGTCTATTATACAAAAAATTACTAGCACGGAAGATCAGCCATTACCCAGTGACGCTCTTGGGGCTATAGAAGAATGGTGCGACAAATAGAAAATGAAAATAAAAGAGAATAAAACTGTTGTATTGCGCATACCGCATAAAATTAATCATACTTTCGATTTAACTACACAGTGAATTCGGCGCTTTCTACGGTCGACGTGCTGAAATACTTAGGTATGCATATATCCGCGAACTTAGCTGGTAAAACTACGTTACAAAAGTATTCGAAACTGCGGAAAGGAAGCTGTGGTTCTTGCGACGGAAATTGCAGGTAGCCTCACAGTCAGTAAAACGAACAGGTTATTTAACGTACGTTCGGCCCATGCTAGAATATGCCAGCATAATCTGGGACCCTTATCAGTCAGTGTTAATTGATAGACTGGAAAGAGTTCAACGTCGAGCAGCAAGGTTTATTCTAGCACGAGATTCTCTCAGAGATTCTGCCTCCGAAATGCTCAGTTGACTGAACTTGTCTACGCTCGGTGAACGCAGGCACATAGCTAGGTTAAAGTTCTTTTTACTTCTCACTAAAAACACATTTAACATCAACGAAAAACAGTATTTGATAACGGTACGGAGGAGCAAAGATGGTACTTTTCAAATACCTCAGATGCACATTAACGCTTATGCATTTTCTTTCTTCCCAAGAACCATTAAAGAATGGAATGAATTACCGGTGTTAACGCGAGATAGCACCAGTGCAGAACAATTTAAGAATAACTTAAAACTACCTTGAAAGACGCACGCATGTATACGTGCTCACCGCTTCTTTGAGTGTGTATGAGCTCGTTTGTTAACATTGCATTTATAGTCTTGTATTATTGATAGGTGTATGTACAAAATATTTCGCTTATTTACGCTTATGTTTTATGTTCGCTTATTCATGTACTGTCTTATTAATGTACTGCACTAATTGCAGAAATGCTGCTATTGATCTGCTTTTTGTGCTCTATGTAATACTGAAATCTTCATTTACTGTACTAATAATCTTAGAAGTGCTGCTTTTGTCCTACCCTGTAACGGCCGGTAGGCCAAGAGTATGAGTAAATAAAAAATAATAATCCACCTTCAAGAGTAGTATGGCGTCGAAAACATGCTTGATACACTTTTATTTTTGGCACGCATTTTTTTTAAACGAGGACATGCCTGGAGGAAGTAAGTTTCACGTGAACTTCTGGACAAAACCACCAATTTTGGTTAAGTGGTCGTGACTGCTCCGCGAGGGTATCTCTGCTGGAGATTCAGGGTGTTTATTGGCACATTGTCAAATTATACCACAATGTAAAATCTGCAATCACTTCATTTTAGCCAACCAGAGAGACCATATAGCAGCCCTGTGAGCCAATCAAGGGTGACGGCAAGAATTCGACAATATGGCGGAATTAGACAGTGCATAGAATGCCCCTTCCCCACTATCAATATGTCGTTGGAACAAACACGTGACTCGCGATCCCAATGTGTTGTCGGAACAGACTTGCTCCAAAAAAAGGGCATAAAAACTTGCTTGGGAAGTGCTTCGAACCTGTTATCCAAATTCCGCGTCATATTGCATTGATACATGTGTTTCACACTAAACGTACTTATACCGCCACATGTCTTACCTTCTGCACTCCTTTGAATTTCAGCATTTACGCTGCTAGGCACACGCTGCTAGCCGAAAAGACATCGTCAGCTCCGTAAAAGCAGGCGATGTTAAAAAAAAATATGGGTTTTTACGTGCTGAAATCACGATCTGATTATGCGGCACACCGTAGTGGGGGACTCCGGAAATTTGGACCACCTGGGGTTCTTCAACGTGCACCTAAATCTAAGTATACGGGTGCTTTCACATTTCGCCCCCATCGAAATGCGGCCGCCGTGGCCGGGATTTGATCCCGCAACCTCATGCTCAGCAGCCGAACACCATAGCCATTTTTTAGTCGGACGTAGCGCTGACGCGCGAGCACGCTCAGCAAAGGGGGCGCCACGCCAGCGAAAGCGCAGCACTCTATAGCCCGGCGCGAGGCGTGGCCGACGTATCCTGCGTTCCCCGGCTGCAAGCGGCGTCGAGATGCGACATGCTGCATTTCGCGCCGACCTCGTCACCCAGAATGGACCGCATCCGCGTCTCGTCGAGCTAGATGGGCTGATGGATAGTGGTGGCGTCACGTGCAGCAGCGAGTTCGCAGTTTCGTATAAGATACGCATGCGTCGGGTTTTCGCGCCTTCCATAATCACGGCTATCCACCAGCCCATCTTGCTCGACGAGACGCGGATGCGGTCCATTCTGGGCTGACGAGGTCGGCGCGAAATGCAGCATGTCGCATCTCGACGCCGGCTGCAGCCGGGGAACGCCGACGAACCGCGGATACGTCGGCCGCGCCTCGCGCTGTTGCGAGGGTAACCTAGAGAGGGTGGTAACCTCGCCGAGAGATGACGACACGTGCGTCCCATAGCAACGCCCGGTGACGTCATCGCCAGGCGCATTTTTTTGTTCGCACTACGCAGCCTAACAAAGAGCTTAAACATCTGCGCTGTTAAAAATTGTGCAGAAAACATCGGCGATGATTGTCAATCTAAGCGAATAATCTGAACGAACGAAATAACGAGGGAGAGAGAGAGAAAGCCCACAGACTATGAACGGTTAAATAAACGAGTAATTGCATGACATTCTCAAAGTATTATTATTATTATTATTATTATTATTATTATTATTATTATTATTATTATTATTATTATTATTATTATTATTATTATCACGGCCAGTCTATATTTCGTTCCCCAGTAGGTGTATGTCCCGTGACGTCATGGCAGAGAAGGTAGTCTCACAACGGAGGAGAACATCGCGACGTTTTAGTACTCGTTCGTTCGTTCGCTCATTAGTTCGGGCTATTCGGTTATATTGACTATCATCGTCGACGGTTTCTGCACATTTTTTTACTTCGAACAATTTTTTTAAGAAGCCTACAATATTTACTCGACTTACGTCACTATATATTAATTATCTCCCAGGCGGACATCATTTGCAAGAAAAACCAAAGCAAGCCATTTACTAATGAAAATAATTGCATTAATTGACTTCCTTGTTACTAAATATACGGCACACGATAAATTGGAAAGTCAGAGGGAATCGTCCTAAAAAATGTAGGTCCATGTTTCTACATTTCGTAATGACCATGTAAACCGAAGTAACTGACGTCAAATTATTCGTTCAATTTACCTGCACGCATTTACCTGCCTGCATTATTAAGCATGCATTACCGCGAAACGCGGCTCTCTGTCCAGTGGCAGTGTAAAGTAAAAGCGTGGTGTAAAATTAAACTGCCGCTGCACTTACCTCTTCCCACGAGCTAATTCCAGTTGGCGGTTTGCTCGACTCCCGATCGGAGGCACAGTCATTTCAGAAGCAGTGGCGAGACGTACCCCCTTATTGCGGCTTATTATTGCCAGGCATAATTTTACACCGCCCTATTATATACGTCACATGGAGGTCTCACTGGGCGCGGTGCTTCACTGCTGCGTGCGTAATGAGGTCAATTGAACGAATAATTTGGTGACAATTATTTCGGCGTACATTGCCGTTTTGAAAAGTAGAAACACGGAACAAGACGATTTGCTTCAGCTTTTCAATGTAAACATGTGCCGTAAAGTGTGTGACTCGGAATTTAATTGACCTCGTGGGTTCCGAGAAAAACCATGTGGTAGTATTATTCCTTTACGGCTCTGAAATTCATTGCATATACACAGATAGACCATTTATGAAGCAATTTGTTGTTACTTGCTTGCATTTCAAACAGAAACGCAATGTCCACCGACTTGGACACTAAAGCTAAAATAGTAGATCGGAATTTTTTTTATTGCACACAGATTGTCTTCTTTCCCGCAGTTTCATATAAATATTTTCTCTTTTGTTTCTTTAGATAAATTACCTCTTAAAGTGAGACGTCATGGGGCTTACTCCATTAATTTCATCATCACTTAGACTGAAACTGTAGGTGACAATTGTGGTCAACCTCAATACAGAGATGCACGACAGAAAATGTGCAATGCGACATTGTGGATTCTTTTAGGAGCCGCCAAAGTTACGGCATCCTGCAGTGTTCTTGATGCCATCTTTAGGCAAATGTAGTGCCGCAGACGTTCGGGGCATGTCCACACAGAGGGCCCGGGCACCAGGTCTAACGAGGTTATTAATGTAATTTCTTTAACTATTGATTGAATGGCTTCGGTATTTCTTGCAAATGATATCCGCCCGGCCAGATAATTAAGTTGTATAGTGACGTGATTCGAGTAACTCTTGTAGGATTTTTTTTAATAAGTGTTCAAAGTGAAAAAAAAAAAAAGCCCACTGTATACAGTGACGTGAAACTCTGCGCGGTGCATTTGTGTCTTTATGTTCTGTGCTTCGTCCTGACCGCTTTTTTTTTTCTCGTCTCGATGTTACCTCAAACACATACACTGCGTGGTGGGTCGGAAAACGTGATCTACAGAGGAGGGCCGGGCAGTTAATATTTCATGATGCTACTCCGCGTATGTGATGGCAGTGTCCCTCGGCCATGCATGCGTCGGCCCGCACTATTGACGTGACTTTCCTGGCATGCCCCAGCAGAAATTGAGTCATCTTCCTTTGTCTCTCTTATATCGTTTTGCGTGGCAGGCGAGAACTGAGTGAATCCCGTCCGCTTGAGTCCAGAAGCAGCGCTTGGCCGTCTTCCACCTCAAGTACGTGCAAGATTTCATGCCGGTTGGCAAGGGGACTACTTCATTTCTGCGGATGGTATAAATATTGCACGCCTACCCAGCCATATCAAGCTACATTTGCTTTGCTTTACGTTCCTGTCTATGTGCGTGTATTCGCTAGCCGGTAAGGCGATAAAGATAAGCACGTGTTTCCACGAGAGATGAATATCTTAGTGCTTTAAACTTTGAACTTATACACACACACATACAAAGAAGACCATTATACAGCAGAAGGTTGGAGCAAATGTACTACTATCGACCCCGAATCGCTTTTTCCAACTTTCTCGCGGAGTAGCGGACGTAAGGTATATAGCTGATTACAGAGCGGGAAGCAGACGTGTGTAAAAACAATTTGTAATTCGGTGCCTCTAAAGTCAAGGCAGAAGTAGTTTTATGCCGTTTTGACAAGGCGCAATGCATGATCTATCGACCTTCCGATTTGGAAGATGGGGTGTTTGGGAAAAATCCCGGGCCAGAACCCCGGAATACGCCACGTATGCTCACCGGAGGGGTATTCAGCCAAACAAACACGCTTCGTATGCACTACAGATGCTTGTTTCTTTTTACATTATTCTTGCCGAGTAAAGAAAGGCCCATCTCCATGACCACAAAGAACATCAAGGGATTCAAAAGAAAATCACAATATCGGCTACGCGAGGCGCTGACAAACCATACCGTGCGTTTTTTCTTGATCATCTTATCGTGCCCTTCTTTATTTCGATGTTCTTTTATGCTGGCTCCTGTAATATTCCATAGAGACGGCAGCTGCGACTTCAAAAGTAATTCTTACCATGAACATAAGCCTTTTCTTGATACCACGACGTTCCTTTCTCACTAAGCCCCCCCTCCAACATCACTGCTCTACATTTTGCGCTTTCTCGGAGCACGTTGCATGGATCAAAACGCATTTGTGGAGGACAGAAAAGAAAAGAAGGTACGTTCGAATATCCTATCACATCGGTCTGTTCAAATCTTGTTGTGCAGTATAGCGCTCACCAAGCATTCGCCTCGGCTATAGATGCTGTTTGCACAGACAACACACTCTTCTCGCCCGGCGGCCACGGTCCGCTGGGTTTGTCGATTCCGAGCCGCTGAAAAACAAGTGCATGCCGCCGTACTGGCTGTGCGCCAAGACGACCTCTGCGGTCTTTCCATGGACCACCACGGCAGTTTATGCCTAGGAAGAATCCTTGTCCCGCAGGCGTGCCGTCAACATCATAACGGAAGAAGTCACAAAGCTAAATCTACGTCAGAAGGCGTCTGGGTGAAGGGAATATGTCTGAGGAAACGGGAATTTGGTTCTACATTCTTACGACGAATGTGGAAGCGGTACTTATAGCAGCTCCGGATATACTCGAACAAAGAAAGAAAGAAAGAAAGAAAGAAAGAAAGAAAGAAAGAAAGAAAGAAAGAAAGAAACAAACAAACAAACAAACAAACAAACAAACAAACATAAAAGAAACATGTTTACAGCTTCAAAGCCTTCTGTTTATCTTCGAGACAAGTTCCTGCATCAAGGTGCTGTCCCTGCATTGTCGACCATGTGCGGCCTTCGCGCAGAGCTTTGGAGGTCATGTCAACGCTTGCGGATGCCTGGGTGAGAACTCATTTCGAAAGGGCTGGTGCCTTATTCGATAAGCGTGCTAGAAGATATGCAGATATGCGATGGACGCGCAGTCCCTTCGACTGCAAAACGATGAATATACAAGTGGTGCACCGTGACGCGCCGCACAATTGGCTCGGCAGCAGGAGAGCATTTTGCTTTCCGCTGCTGGCTGAGCGTTGTGCACGCGCGCAGTAGGCTATGTAGCGTTCCTGCGGAACAGCCGCGTGTAAACACTAGTCTGAGCGGAAGGAACCGTAAACGATAAGATAAAGCAATCTAACGCCTTCATTGGGCGCTGACAGTTGTGGACGGCCTTTCGTTGGTTTTATCTCACGCACTATCGATGTACTGTGTCTAACACTGTAACACTGCTGCCGACGCACCTCAGCACTTCTGCGTTGTGAGACGCCTGGCAGCTTTGCGCGAGGGCGCTGCTTCTGCGACGTGGCCGCAATGGCTTCGCGTGTAGCGACGCGCTGATCCGATGCCCTCCCTTATGGTAACGTTGATAAACATTTCTATCGGTGTCAGCGTTTCGCCCTTATGGCGAAACTGCCAATGTTATTTATTACAGCGAAGCTGTATACTTCTCGTTGGTCGGAAAATTTCGTGGCCTAAACACAAAACGCCGTACCCCATGCCCGCTGTGCAATAGCTTCGCCGAGCTGGGGCAGAGAGAGCTGAGAGAGAGTGAAATCAGAGTATAAAAATAGCATCGCGTAGCATAGCAACGGGACCTAGAGGAAATTCTTTCCAGGCTATGCTCCATTTCCTACAGGGGCAACGCTGTGGAAGCTACGCAAGAAGTATGGTCATTAAAGTATATATCACTCCGCGCGTTCCGTCTATGCTTCGCCAGCGGCGTTTGCTCGCGCGAGCTTGCACGTGAGGCTATAGGACGCGTAGAGCTGCTGCCGACGCCGATCGCGTTTCCTCGCGTTCGCACCGAACGCGCCATGCGTCCATAACTGCAGCCGATGCCTCTGGCGGTGGCTCGGCAGGAAGGAAGGAAATAGTCGAGAAGGAAAGTCAGGGAGGTTAACCAGTTTAGCACAACTGGTTTGCTACGCTACACATGGGAGCGGGATGGGGGAGAATGAAAGATGGGTGGGAGAGAGAGAGAGAGAGCTCATAGCACAGCACACACATCGTCAGTCACAGTCCATCACTCTTGCGTGGTACGTGACATCACTGTCACAGCCGCTTGCCCAGCCCGTTTCTTTAAAAAAAAATGTCGCAGTTTCACCCGAAGGCGAAGAATCAATTGCGACAGCAAATTAGTAGAGAGCAAGGATAGTAGTTTTATGAGCTGTGTAAACTTGGACATGCCGCCGCACCAGCAACGCGCAGAACTGTTGTCGACGCCGTAGGCGTTTTTCCCGCGTTCGCACCGAACGCGCGCGGCGTTGGTGACTGTTGCCGGTGCCTCTTGGGGGCGGCTCGGAGGTTTTCGACGAGATCAGAACGGGACACTTGTCGGAAGCGTCGGAAGTCTTTACCACCTTCTCGGCTCGAAACGCTTTATTATATCAATACGCATTTGGCGCCACAGTAAACGTCGCCTCCCCTCCCTCCCTCCTGTCCTCCCAGGGCCTTTCGCGCAACGGAAGTAGTCACGTTTGCTCTCCGCCGTGCGTTCACTCCCCGTGAAAGCGCACGTCCCTCGCGCACATACAGCATACGGCGCGCGGCGATGATTTCATCGCCGTTGGACTCAAAAAGTGGTCGCAGTTTCACCTGAAAGGCGAAGCATCAATTGCGATAGCAAATTTGTAGAGAGCTATACGAAGTAATGATATTAGCTTTATCAGGTGTATAAACTTGGACATGCAGCAGCACCGGCAACGCGCAGAACTGTTGTCGACGCCGTCGGCGTTTTGCCCGCGTTCGCTCAAAATGCGTGCGGCGTTGGTGACTGTTGCCGGAGCCTCTGATATAAATAGGCACTTGGTGCCACAGCTAAACGTCGCCTCCCTTCCCTCCCCCTCCCCCCCTCCCCCACGGCCTCTCGCGCGTCGGAAGAAGGTGCGTTTGCTCTACATATATGGTGATTGTAAAGGAGGAAAGAGACGCCTACTTCTGCAGCCGGGGGGTGTCTGATCGGGGTTCTTCAGGACCAAATAAAGTTCATTTCACCTCACCTTAAGGGAGCACGGCGCAGAACGCGCGTTTGTTCTCCGCCGTGCGTTCACTCCCCGTGAAAGCGCGCGCCCCTCGCACCCTTTCACTCGCACATACAGGGTTCGGTGGCGCGCGGCTGGCGCTGAGCCGTGCTCCCTCAAGGGCTGCAGAAGATAGCGCCAACCTTTCCCTTTCCCTCAAGAACCACTTATCATGGCGCGCGGCGACGATTTCATCTCCATTGACGTCATACGGAACCTCACGGCGACGGTGACGGCGACGCCGACGTCAGAAATCTGCTTTTGAGTGTCCATATAATTGCTATCGCAATAATAAGCAACCTCACGGTGACGGCGACGGCAGAAATCCGCTTGGAGTGTCCATATTATTGCTATCGCAATAAATCCTGTAGGAGGACGTGACGGCGGCTCACGAGCCGTGCCGTCGTCCTTGCCTTTACTTGAACAGAAGGTCGAAGGCGGCGAGCCCAGCGGCATCTGCGACGACCAGGCTCCAGCGTCTAGGCTTTCAGAACAACACTGCGCGTGCCGAGCTTACGCCTCAAGCACTCGCTGCGCATCTTTATTTTATTGCGATAGCAATTATATGGACACTCAAAAGCAGATTTCTGCCGTCGCCGTCGCCGTGAGGTTCCGTATGACGTCAATAGAGATGAAATCGTCGCCGATGATGATGATGATAAGTGGTTCTTGAGGGAAAGGGAAAGGTTGGCGCTATCTTCTGCAGCCTTGGGAAAGGTTGGCGCTATCTTCTGCAGCCCTTCAGGGAGCACGGCTCAGCGCCAACCTTGAGGGAGCACACGAACGCTGTATGTGCGAGTGAAAGGGCGCGAGGAACGCGCGCTTTCACGGGGAGTGAACGCACGGCGGAGAACAAACGCGCGTTCTGCGCCGTGCTCGCTTAAGGGCTGCAGAAGTAGGCGTCTCTTTCCTCCTTTACAATCACCATATATGTAGAGCAAACGCGCCTTCTTCCGACGCGCGAGAGGCCGTGGGGCAGGGGGGGGGGGGGGAAGGGAGGCGACGTTTAGCTGCGGCACCAAGTGCCTATTTATATCAGAGGCTCGGACAACAGTCACCAACGCCACACGCATTTTGAGCGAACGCGGGCAAAACGCCGACGGCGTCGACAACAGTTCTGCGTGTTGCCGGTGCTGCTGCATGTCCAAGTTCATACAGCTGACAAAGCTAATATCATTACTACGTATAGCTCTCTACAAATTTGCTATCGCAATTGATGCTTCGCCTTTCAGGTGAAACTGCGACAACTTTTTTCTCTTTGTTTACAGCCGGCACTAAAGCGCCGGCTGTGACAGCCGACCATAGCGTCCTCGCGTCGATGGGCGCTACGAACCTAAGTAGTCCCTTCGTCGCCTTCAGCTGCGATGTCTTCTGTCGATGACATGTGAGAATCGTTTTCACTGATATTGGTCTATTGTCAAGGTGCGCTAGAACGGACGCCAGGTACTGTCTCTGAACATTATATTCAGGACAGTGGCATAGAATGTGTTCTAGCGTCTCTTCGCAAAGACAGGCATTGCAAAGAGCCTTGTCGGTCATTCCAATAAGAAATGAATAAGATTTCGTGCATGCCACCCCTAGCCATAAGCGATAAATCAGAGTGGCCTCTCTTCGGCCGAGTCCAGTTGGCATACAGCGATGCATCAAAGAGGGCAGGTGGTATTGACGATTGCTCTGGGTGGTCTGGCTGCTTGGTGTGCACCATAGAGAGAGCGTGATCTCCTGGTCAAGCACTCGAAGTCTGCCGACTGCGTGGTGGTGGTGGTGGTCAATTCTTTATTTCGCCTAAAAAGAGGGGACCAGTCCAAGGACCGGTTGCGCTGGCTTAGAGGAGGTCGGCGGGAATCCCTTGGGATTCCGCGGCCTCCACCGCACGCTGGATGAGCTGGCGTTGGTCTGCTGGCTCGGAGGTACGTAGGAGGGACTCCCACGACTCTGGGGTGTTTGCGTTGTCTGTGTTGTAATGCGTACGAGTCCACGCCATGTGTATGAGAGTGGCCGGAGCTGAGCAGTGTTTGCACCTAGGTGTTATTTGTTGTGGAAAGATTTTACCGTATAAGAGGGGGTGTGAGAAGCTGCCTGTTTGTAGTTTGCGCCATTGGACGGCCTCGCGCCTTGTTAGATCACGGTGTGTGGGAGGATATATGCATCTTCCAAGTCGGTAGTACTAGAGGATGTCCGTGCAAGTGGCGAGTAGAGGATCGTGCGAGATAGTGGTGTCAGGGGAATCGGGGTGGTGGATCCTACACTTGGCTCGGCAGCTAAGATCTCGAGCAAGTCGAACCGTGAAAGTGTTATGGCCTCTTCCTGTGTGTCTTCAAGAGCTACCCGAGCGGCATTATCAGCGTCTTCATTCCCTATGACGCCTCAGTGACTTGGCAGCCACTGAAACGTCACGTGGTGTCCTTTCTCATGTGATGTATGGAGAAGGCATCTAATATCGAATACGAGCTGTTCGTATGACCCGCGACGCAGAGCTGATAGCACAGATTGTAGGGCTGACATTGAGTCACTCAAGGTTGACCATTATCAAGGTGGTTCCCGATTGACTAAACAAAGTGCAGCGCGATGGCTCGGCAGGTTTCGACCAGAGAACTGGACACTAGTTGCTTCCGAAAAACTGAAGCGAGAGCTAGGGAAGTTGAAACCAAGCGTTGCAGAAGAGAACATCCCAAGTTTAGATTGCGGGAAGCCGAGAGTTCGCGCAGGCGCAGAAATGAAGATCCGGAGGCTTGTGAACGCGGCCGGTTGAATTCATCGCGATAGTACGCAGAACATCGCGAAGAAATCCTGAGCGCCAGGAAACTAAGTGCATGGTTTGCCACTACTTTACTAGGCTTTCCCCCACCTCCGCTGGTCTCTTGTGTTTGCGGTAGCAGAGCCACGCATAAATTTTACAGCGAAACTGTATACCTCTCGTTGGTCGGAAAATTTCGTGGCGTAAACACAAAACGCCAGGTTAACAATTGAAGGCAAACGGCATATCTTTCTTTGCAATCAGGCATACAGCATACATACATACATACATACATACATACATACATACATACATTTACACACACACACACACACACACACACACACACACACACACACACACACACACACACACATATATATATATATATATATATATATATATATATATATATATTTGTACGGCCGTTCATTCAAGGTTGTCAGCGATCATCATTCTCTTTGTTGGTTGACTAACTTGAAAGATCCATCTGGCCGTTTGGCGCGCTGGAGTCTTAGGCTTCAGGAGTTCGACATGACCATCATTTACAAATCAGGGAAAAGGCACACCGACGCCGACTGCCTTTCGCGGTCACCCGTAGAGCCCGCAGGTACCGATGACGCGGACGTTGACGCTGCATTTTTGGGAGTCGTCGACGCCGTCACCATTTCACAGGAGCAGCGCCACGACCCAGAGCTGCTCCCACTCATTAATTTCTTGGAAGGCCGAAGTACAGACGTCCCGCGACTCTATGCCAGGGGACTGCCGTCGTTTTGTCTGCGCAATGATGTTCTCTATAAAAAGAACTTTTCTGCCAGCGGCAGCACGTACCTGCTTGTCGTACCGATATCACTTCGCAAAGAAATACTAACAGCATGCCACAATGAAGCCACCTCAGGTCATCTAGGCTACACGAGAACACTGTCCCGACTCCGACGCAAGTACTATTGGCCAAAGCTACCCGCTGCTGTGAAACATCATGTACAAACATGCGCCGACTGCCAAAGACGCAAAGCACCTCCCGGCAAGCCTGCAGGTCTCTTACATCCAGTCGAGGTACCAGGACAGCCTTTCACCCAAGTTGGGATGGATTTCCTGGGCCCATTTCCAACTTCTACAGCCGGCAACAAATGGATCATTGTCGCGACCGATTACCTGACGCGCTACGCGGAGACTAAAGCTACGCAGCGGGGCACAGCAGCCGAAGCGGCTCATTTTTTCATCGAGAACGTCGTCCTTCGGCACGGTGCCCCAAAAGTAGTCATCACAGACAGGGGAACTGCCTTCACTGCAGAACTTCTTGACTCGGTTCTCACACTAAGTGGTACAAACCACCGGAAAACAACCGCATATCACCCCCAGACCAACGGACTGACCGAGCGGCTTAATAAGACCCTCGCAGACATGCTATGCATGTACGTCGACGTGGAACACAAGAACTGGGATCAGATTTTGCCTTACGTAACTTTCGCATACAATACCGCTCGACAAGAAACTACTCGAATGACGCCCTTCAGCTTGGTCCACGGTCGCGAAGCCACGACGACGTTGGATGCCATGCTGCCTCACGAGTGTGACGACATACCTACCGACGTTGTCGAATTTACTCAGCGCGCCGAAGAAGCTAGACAGCTTGCCCGCGTACGTATCTGCTATCAGCAAGGCCAAGATGCAAAACGGTACGATCTTCGACACAGGTCCGTTATCTACACTCCCGGCGATAAAGTATGGGTTTGGATACCCATACGCCGTCGTGGACTTTCTGAAAAACTGCTAAGACGGTACTTTGGGCCATACAGAGTGATTCGACGCCTGAGCGACGTGACCTACGAGGTCGTTCCTGACAGTGAGAGTAACTCCAGTCGCCGCAAGCACTTACCCGAAGTGGTGCATGTGGTGCGGATGAAGCCGTATCTGTCGAACTAAGTTTCGTTTGTTCTTTTCTGTTGTTTTTTTGTGGTTTTGTTTTGCGTGTCTTACTCTGTGCCATTTGTACGCCGCCCTCATATGCTTAAGTTACGCATCGGGACGATGCTTCCTTCGGAGGGAAGCAAATGCCGCGCCTGTACTCTGATGAAGAGGAGGAATATGCGAGCAGGCACGCGCGTTTCTATCAAGGCGCGGTGAAGAAGAAGTCGCGGCAGCGCGCTGTATTAAAAAGGCGACCTCCTGCTATTCCTCTTGATCAGGGCTGTGCGACCTCTGTTTCTGACGTTGCGACAATATATATATATATATATATATATATATATATATATATATATATATACTTAGTGACGTAACCACGCTTTCATATATAAAAGGGAGACCCGTCTAGCAACTCATTCAGTTCATTCTAAGACTTTCATGGGTAACAGCGTGTGTGGTGTTTGACACAGACAGCTTCGCAGGACATTCACGTTCGCAGGGCGGGTGGCGGCCAATTTTTTTATGAGTATTTGACTTAGAAATGTTTATACAAAGTACGCTGATCCACAGATGTTGGCGCAGCGGCTTGCTTTGCTCTCACTGTGTTGGTGGAGAGGCTGGAAGCAAGAAGAGACGGTTTCGTGTGATGGGCGCAGGACACGGTCCGAGCGCAGACGCCCGCTACGTTGGTTGATTATGTTCTGTCGTTTCTTTTGTTTTGCGTTGCCAAAATGTCCCGTGGGACCAAATCCGAAGAAACGTGTTGTGTTATAGGGTGCACGAACCAAGCTTTTAAAACGGGGCTAAAGCTGGGCAGGCCATTGTTTTCATCGCGGCCTCACCAGCTGGAATGGCGAAAAGCCTTAATATATGCGCTTAACGGCCAAAACGGCTTAAACATATGCGCTTCATGTACCAATGACACGCCATCATCATCGCATTGGCGCTCTTTGGCCACATCTGGCCCTTGCGCCAATAAACCCCACTAATCATCATCATCAACGGCCCAAAAATTCTCTCTTTATCAGGGAAGTCATAGACTGCACTTAGCGAAGACGAATTTAACAGCACCTTTTACCGCCTACAAAGGCCACTTATAAGCGCTTCCAGGTGAGAGGGGAATAAATTTATTACAAGAAAAAAACTCAGAGGCTGGACTTCCAAGAGAAGTGTGCTGATCAGCAACCCTGCCTTGTTCAGGTGATCGAGGTGTAGCTGCAAAGAGAGATAGAGCGAAGGGAGGAAGGAAAGGCAGGGAGGTTAAACAGGCTTTTTCCAGTTTGCTACGCTACACGTTGGGGAGGGGGATGGCAGACTGAAAGAAAGAGAGAGAGAGAACATACGAGTGGCAGTAGCTGCAGGAAGTCGATTGTGGGTAGGAGGTAACCCATGTACTTAATTTCATCAGAGTAGTGCTTGCCTGAGTTCGTTGGTTGCACATAGCAAAGATGGTTTCCAGCAGAACGTGCTGACACGGACCCCAGCGTATGTGGTCGTCCCTTTCCGTCCGTGTCAGTACATTTTGCTGGAAACCATTTGTGCTATGATTTCATCCCTTTGGACTGTAGTTACAATCAATTTAAGTGTTCCAAGTTACGTCGCCTGTCACCTAGATCATGTTTCGCCAAAAATGTAACTGGCTACATGTAATCGGTTATTGAAAAAAATAATGAAATTACGGTGAGCGTTACCGAGGAAGCAAAGTAACTGTTAAATTACAAAACTTGTAAAAACGTAATTTATTGCATACAATTAAGTACATGTAATTCGTTATGCAGAAGTCTGATTTAAATAGGAGCTGTCGAGATTATGATGATAATAATAATAATAATAATAATAATAATAATAATAATAATAATAATAATAATAATAATAATAATAATAATAATAATAATAATAATAATAATAATATCATTATTATTATGAATTGTAAGGGGAGGTTGGTGCTTATGTGCGGTTCTGGCTACTCCTATTTTCTGGCAAGGTAGTTGTGCTCTAAATGTCCATAGTAAACAACAGTTACGCAAGAAAAGCATAGAGGCATTCGCGTATACACACACCGAGTTCGCGTGCAAAAATATAAAGGCTTCCTCTTAACTGTAATGTCGATGTAAGCAGGTTCTAATGCCACGAGTGAAAACAAACGCTTATCGTTTTTCCTTCTTTCCTCGAACCATAGCCGAATGGAACGCGTTTCCATGTGACGTATATAGTTGGTTCATCATCAGCCGATGCCTTCACATCTGCCTTACAATCTTACTTGTAATATTTATTGACAGTGATCATGATTGTACTATTTCTTTTTTCTTTTTTTCCCCTTGCATAGAGCCTGCATCGTAAGCAAGCCACTATTTCCCACTCCCTAGACACTTCTGTTACCTATCCAGATTGCTTGCGTTCGCGGAAAGGTTCCGTAAATTTAACCCTGCACCGATATATCAGTTTCTGAACAGCCATTGTTTGTTTACCTTTCCCGTATGTTTGCTTTAGATGGTTTCAATTAACATCCGGAGTCTTGTTTGTTATCTTCATCCTGAAATATCTCTTCCGCGTAATGGCTTATGCCTACAGATAAACGTTGTGGTGTTTTTCTTTCAGCGCTATTGTGCCGCGGTATTGTCGCTGAAAAGGGGGAAGGGGGGGGGGGGGAACTACCATTTCGTGAGAGTACGAGTTATGTGCAGTACTAAAGATTGTGTACTTTTTTTTTCTTTTCTTTCTTGTGCTCGCCTCAAGTTGTCATTCAGCCATAGATGCTTTTTGAGTATTTTCATACAATTATTCTTTATGAAATCAATGTACCCACTCCTGCCATGGCTTCCAAAAGGCAGCCGGCAGTATCTGACAAATAAATAAATAAGCGTGGCCTGATTTAGAATATGCAAGCGAAGGTAAATGAGAAATAGCTATTTCTCATTCAATAGGAAATTTCTCATTTAACGGTCTATTCTATAACCAGACTAGTGGATCTGCTATGTGTGCCGCAGTCTCCTTTACCGTCGTCGAACTCATCATGGAAGACATTGAAAAGCGGGCGCTGAGCACTTTCACCCCCAAGCCAAAAATGTTTGTGCGATACGTGCAGGATTGGTTCTGCTTGGTGAAGGCATCAGAGGTGGACACCTTGCTCGCGCACTTGAGAGACTGCTATACAGTTCACGACAGAACACGACAATTCTTTTTTCTACCTTTTTATTTAGAAATACTGTTACCCTCGTGTGAGGGTCTCCTCTTCTTAGATGTCCTCGCAAAAAGAGAGGAACCAAGCCTGTTCATTTCTGCATTCAGAAAACCGACACATACCTGACAATATTTGCATTTTAATTCGGATCACCCCACCTGCCTCAAGGTTTCTTCGGTTCAAAGCCTTGTCCAAAGAGCCAAAACAATCTGATCTTTACCGCACCTTTGGAATAAAAAAAAAAGAAAAGAAAACCGTAATCATGGGCCTCAAGACAAAATAGTTGCACATAGGCATTCACGCACCACGCAAACGACAAAGGCATGCAGGCGGCGGCTGTTGACCCTCCCCGTTAGCGGTTAATGATACATTGGCCTGTGTGTTACGAGGGGCAGCGATTGATCTCACTCACAAACCTTTCTGGACTCTCGAAATCCTCCTCCACCGCCTGAACAGACCGCACTCCTTCCCAAAAGGCGCAGGGTGTTTTGTGCTAAATTACTTGCACCGACTGCCCTGCGTCACACATTGGCGAAATTAAGAATTTCTCTTAAAGGATCCGGCGACACAAGAGTGGTGTTCGCCAGCTCAACAGGGAAGGCAGTGATGTGGCAGAACACTGAACTCTTCACCCACAACATTAGCCCCCGACGGCACCACCATATAGGAGAACGAAACCAATAACAGCAGGTGGCGCCTTTTAAAGCCGTGGCACATTAAAAGAACACCTGGAAACATCTATCGCTTATCAGGAACTGCGCAAGGTATCCGCAAGCCTGCCAGACCACAATCACATATAGGTAATGCGGCGCAGCCCGCTATCTCACCCCTGAAGGAGCCGGTCCGAATCCGAAACGTCGGGTTCTTACAATAAATTGTGATTGGAATTTACTCAACCTTTAGTTCAATTATTGTTCCCAAACACACTGCTCTCGTTTCAGCAAGCAGATGTTGCGCATGTTATGACAGAGGTGCGTTATTCATGTGTTGTCAGGGAGTATTATCTCGCTGAAGTAAAGATGAGCGCTTCTCGGTGCTGCTTAGAGTGCTCACTTGATTCATGTTTCTAATCGCGCGTAAACGTCTTCCTGAACATGGCGGCATGTTGGTTTGCTGTGAGTTGAAATAAACCTGCCAGTGTTTTCATTTACGTCAGTTGTGAGATTACTAACAAACTTGATTGGGTTACCACCGATTTCGAGTATGATTCCAAAGTGCATTTGCTTGATTGTAATGGGCCTAAGTTGAATTCTTGTTTTCGCGTCTGAAAGCAGTCACTACGAGGTGAAGAAGCTTCATATGAAGCTTCATCCCCTGACATAATCATTCGGCTGCTCTAGTGCAATCCATTAATAACAATATTTACAAAAGTGGTTAAAGCTTAATTAGCCCTCACTCACGTTAAATCTGCCACCGAAATGTGTGTGCGATCTTTCCTCCATCACCTTGGCAGTCCACCGTGCTGATAGAAAAAGCATTAAAGTTTCTGAAACACAAGAATGAAAAAAAAAATATTTCAGCGCTCACAAATAAAATTAAAGAGCTAGTGATGATTTACGCCCACCGAGAAGGTATGGAATCCCTGGCTTTGTCTGAAACAATTCTCGGGGCTAATTAAACTCAGCCTACGTAAAATACCGCAGTAGTATTGAAGGCATTGTTTCAGATATCCAAGGACATAGCGTTATCGCTTGCTTTCACATTTTAACTTTTAAACTTGCTTAGCACCCAATATTTCCGCAATATATGACTTTAATCGATGCATGCTATCAGCCATAGAATAAACTGAAACTGCATTTTTTCTTGGGACCGGCTGAACATTATGCGGGGTGCTGTAAATTATATAAGTGATCCATCATTTTATGCTGAAACGTTGTCAATTGGCTTATATACGTCGCGTACAAAGCGCATTACATGCGCGTCAGAGCAACGAAAACGTGTGTCGAAATTTTGACATTTGAAAGCCGATAATATTAGTACGGGTGAGGAGCGTGTAACACTGTGATTAAGGAACGTCTGTGTTTGATTGCTGTTCACATACCGTAAGATATCCAAGCACAGCAGGATACGTCGAGTTGTAAGCACGAATTGTAATCGCATTTTATTTATTTAATTCTTCGCAGATTTCCTTTTGTTCTTTGATGGCGTCTCCTCTTCGCTGTGGCTCAACAACTTGGTGGTTCTCGCTTCAACCATCTTGAAATAGTAAACTAACTGTCACACAGTTTTCTTGGGCAGATTTCTTTAAAGCAGCTTCCCAGGTACAAAAACCACTTGCCATTTCATTAGCATTGTAGTGTTGTTCAGCAGTTCCCACGATATTGCATTTTTTTTCAGGACATGATGTAATAGGAGAAGCTGGCGCCTTTAAGACACCCGCCGTGGTTGCTCAGTGGCTATGGTGTTGGGCTGCTGAGCACGAGGTCGCGGGATCAAATCCCGGCCACGGCGGCCGCATTTCGATGGGGGCGAAATGCGAAAACACCCGTGTACTTAGATTTATGTGCACGTTAAAGAACCCCAGGTGGTCCAAATTTCCGGAGTCCCCCACTACGGCGTGCCTCATAATCAGAACTGGTTTTGGCACGTAAAACCCCATTATTATTATTATTATTACGCCTTTAGGAGGCCCCGGCTACTTCTCCTTGTTTGACAAAGAAAAATATTGCCAAATAATGCTGAAAGGACAAAAACTGAAAGAAAGAGAAGCAGTATATGCTTCGAGAATCAATAAATAGGAGCGGAATTTTTCGGCGTCTTTATTTTTTCTGCAAGGACAATCATAAGGAAAAGGCTTCTTCATATTGTCTACACATATGACAAAGTGTTACGGTTTACTTTACGACGATGCGCTTACGGTTGGCGCAGAAGTCCAGTTTAATTCAATCATTTGGAAAAAGCTTTTACATTCCTTAGAACTTACCTAGTTCCCAAATAATGAACGTCATAAACCTTGCGGATATGGGGGCAAAATGCAAAAACAACTCCCATGTACCGTGTATTGGGTGCACACTGAAGAACCCCAGGTAGTCAAAATTATTCCGGAGTCCCCCACTACGGCGTGCCTCATAATAATACCGTGATGATGGTACGTTAAATACCAGATTTTAATTTGTTCTAATTTTTTTTCTCAAGCGAGGCGGTCAAGCCGCCATGACGCGCTGCGCCCTCTAGACACTATACTCGTCCCCACGTCATGCACCCACACAAGCGTTTAATTGAGCACTGCTCTGATTAACGCACCTAATTGAATATTCTCACTTTCGTATAAGAGTATGCAGTGCTTGCATCGCATCACACGGGGATTATTACCATACCCCTGGAAAGAGTCAGCTCTTCATCTTTGCTCCCCTGCTTATATCGATAGGTGTTATATTTAACTATTTTGGAGGCAATTTAGCAGGCCGTGCTGTATTTCGTTATTTTCTTGAGTGTTTTTGGTAATTAACTAGCACACTTCAAATTTCGCCCAGCAACCCTAATAGGTTCGCAGTAAAGCTCACACAAACAAAGATGTGGGTTAGAATATCTCTCCTTAGTAGATTGTGGGCGCGCATTTTTATTCTTTCTAGAACTGTAATACATGTGTTTTCTGAAGGCTTCACCCTATCTGCCCGTGAGAAGCTACAGAAATAAGCTTTATTTTTATTTCAAACTCATGTCATTCGAGCTGACCGGAAATTCTCCACATGCAGATCACAATGATACCTGGCTTCGTATGCTTATGTTTATTGTAGAGGCCCGACCGTTCAACGGGTGCAACTGTTAAGCACTTATTTAATTATCTTATCAACGCGTCTGAAGTTGTATATATAGCTTCGATAACCAATGGTCTGGTTAGGCTGTTAGGCAGCTCGCTGTTGTCGTAGTTTTGTTGACTCACATGATCTGCTTATGTCGCGTACCGACCATATTACAGGTCAAATAAATGTTTCTCATTGGCCGGAAATAAATAACTTCAAATTCCGCGTTAACATTTACATAAAATTGAATTATTCATGGCATGCTGGTGAATATGACGTTCCGAATTGTTGTACCCAGGGTTAACAAATGCTTTTTTTAAGGAAAGAAAAAACTCAGAACATGAACAAATGGTTTCTGCGTTCCTCCAAGCTTTCAGTGCCATTTTGGGCTTAAAGCCTTCCATGCGCAAGTACTATGGTCTAAGTGAAGACCAGGCTATCGATTAACAAATGAGATGTTCTGGAAAAAATACGCACATTCTATATTTACAGCTCTAGCTTTTCATGTGGCACTGTGCACATCTACCTTGGATGTAGTGCTCACGGGATACTCTCTCGTTGTGCACACCTCGGAACTAGGTAATTATTGTGGACGAATAATGCGTGTGCACTCTTTACACAGAGCACACTCTGGTGCCCCTAAAGCTAAACAAAAATAATGCACAATTGTTTTAGCGAAAATGACATCGAGAACAAGGTTAGAGATAGAGGGAGCGCACGAAGCCATGGACGCTCGGAACACCATCATTTTCAGTCATAATTTCGTAACTCCGAGTGATAAAGTCAATGTTCAACTATTTTTCCAGATCGGTATAGTTAAGCAACACACTGATGACGAACACAGCAGGTGGTCACTTTTACTCTTGCTGTTAACCTGAAGTACTAATACTGCTGGTTTCTTTAGAACATGCTGCTACAGCTGAAGGGTGCCCCCCGGGCACCGCGCGCACTAATGACTGATGTTCTCGTGTTATGACGAGAGAGTTTGCGGTGATGCCACTCACCACACAATCCACACGTCAGGACATGGTTCGTAAAACGATAACACAAGAGCACATCACAGTCAAAGCCGAAGTCCCGGCGTTGACGATGTAGCGACCGGGTTCACGGTGACTACACACAGGTCACCATTCCCACGTGGTCTCAGCGTTCTCACACAGTCATGATCAACACATCTCGCTCTCCCTGTCTTTGGGCGTCAGTGCGCAGTCGCCGCTCGTTGCTGTGTTGCAAGCTTTGGTGAGGCGCGCCGGGGAGTAAGCGTCAGCCGGGTCAGTGGACACCTGCGAATCTGTGTGGGCCCTGTTGAGCAGGCGACACGTGAGCGACTCGCGCACCAGCCGGGACGCTCTTCTCCAGAAACCGCCGTTGCCGGCGTCCTTGCGCGGCCGCTGAAAGTACAGGAAGATGTACGGATTGATGGCGCTGTTTGAGGCCGAGATGACGCCGAACAGGGCCACTACATTGGCGTCCAGGATGCCAGGGTTGCCGAAAGCGAGAATGGCCTCTTGCACCATGTACGGCACGTTGGTCACTAGGAAGGCACCGAATACCACGGCTGTCATCTTCAACGTTTTCACCTGCGAGTACAAAAAAGAAGAAAAAAAAATGAAAGAAAGAAGATCGCAGCGCTGTTGTGTGACATTTGCATTTCCATGCGCTCTTGCCTTAATTAAAGCTTTGCAATAGATTGAATTACAATGTATTCGGCTAGCACGCACACATAAACACGTACGCACACACGCGTGTACTTGCGTGCGCATATTTGCGCGCGCGCGCACGCACGCACAGGCACAATAAAAGATTAAGAATTGGATATATAGACTTATTATGGAGCATGGAACATTTTTGTCATCAATGCACAGTCTCAGACGTGCATGGACTTCGCCGTGATGCAATTAGTTTGCTGCTCCTGCTCTATTCCAGCGGTGATAAGCCGAATACTTATATTGAATATCATGCCGCTACTTGGCTCGGCGCCTATGTTGGCCCTGGCTACTTTGCACAGAAATACGTAAGCATCAGTCTCCCGATTGTAGTTCAAGTGAACCTCTTCACCATCTTTATGAAATTCGCACTACCGACTTAGGCAACAATTAAGAGTTGCGGCAGATCGATCGTGGAGTAGCGAGAGAGAAAATAAGAATTTCTTCAATAGGTCGGACAAAAAAAAAAAGATAAACACGTGTCAGGAATATTTTTACCTGGACCGATGCCTTGATATGTATATGGGACCAGACGGCCAGTCAGCTGAGTACACTATACGTATAACACACTCACCGTTCTTGGTTTATAGGTGTGCGTATAATCAAACACTAGTTACAAAACCATCCTTATTCGTCACACAAAATGACACGTTAAGCAAATGTTCATACTTTACAGCTTCTAAAACACCCGGTATAAACTTGCCCTGTCGTACAAGTTTCCTTGCTAGCTTTGCTGTCTGCTTTGCCAGCCCTTTTCTTTTTGCCAGCCTGCACGCGCCGCTCGAGGTTCAGAACTGGCTCAGGTAAACCGAGAAGAACAAGAAAAAAAAAGCATGTGTCTACTGTAATTTAGTCTATATAGTTGAACAAACGTATCCAGCAATAAATAGCCTTTGCGACCGCTATGCTCGCACTATACGTGTATATCACTTAAACAAAGTAGTATCAATGCTACTACTAATAGCGGCTGCTAATACTACAAACGACCGCGCTGCGGCGACACAAACTTGTGCAGACGGCGGCGCAAGGTGCATTGATAACGCAAGCATAGTACTGCAGGTGACGGCGCCTGGTGCGCTGTTGACGTTCCGATCATCATAAGCCGTTATCGCTCTTTTGCTCCTTGTCCATCAATGTCGAAAGCATCATTAACCGTGATCAATGGGCTCCGGTGGTGGCACGGACTGATCAAACGTACTCTGGCACGGCCGCGCGGACCGTATCTTGAAAGTGATCTGCGAAGCGGACAGAGAGTGGCCACTGCTGATAACTATGCGCGCTACGTTTTCGCCGCTTCGTTTGCGTTGAAGCGCCAGGCAGCATGAAGGTAAAGTCGATTGCTTCTTCTTCTTTCTGGGGTTTTACGTGCCAAAACCAGTTCTGGTTATCAGGCACGTACGCCGTAGTGGAAGCCTCCGGGTTAATCTTGACCACCTGCGGTTCTTTAACGTGCACTACAACGCAAGCATACGGGCGTTTTTTATTTTATTTATTTATTTATTTATTTATTTTTTTTTTGCACTTCGCCTCCATCGAAATGCGGCCGCCGCGGCAGGAGTTCGATCCCGGGACCTCGTGCTCAGCAGAGCAACGCCTTAGCTAAGTGAGCCACCGCAGCGGGTAAAGTCGCTTGCTAATGCGGGCTCTATCTTGAAAGTGATCGTCTTAAGGCTCATTCACACTAGGCCGACACGACACCGACTATGGTACGCCGACTGTTGGCGACAGTGCTTGCTTTCCTTTAAACCGTTGGCCAAAGCGTTTTCCGTCCGGTAAACTGCTGTCGCCAACAACTACCCTGCTCCAAAACACACACACACACACACACACACACACACACACACACACACACACACACACACACACACACACACACACACACACACACACACACACACACACACACACGCACACGCACACACACACACACACACACACACACACACACACACACACACACACACACACACACACACACACACACACACACACACACACACGCACGCACGCACGCACGCACGCACGCACGAACACACGCACACGAACACACGCACGCACGCACGCACGCACGAACACACGCACACACAAAAGCTGCTCTTAGCAAACCAGCCCGAGTAAACCAGACAAAGCGTATAAACGAAAGCTGAGTGGTGACTCCTCCTCGAAGTTCCCGCACCACATCACCATGCCGACATTAACTTTTACAGCGCCTGCCCGGGCTTAGTTAACTCGTTATCTGTAAAAATGAACTACACTATATGCTAAAAACGCCAAATACCGAAATAAGCAAATTTCATGAACCCTTATTGATTGAACCGCGCCAGCCCAAAAACGAAAAATTACATTGAAATCTGTGGTGTCACACGACGTGCCGGCGCTGTCGGCGCGAAATTCATAAAATTAAAACTTTGAACCTGAGTTTTTCTTTATGTATTATAAAAAAGCTACAAAAATATTTCATCAGTCTAAGCTGATTTAATGTTTCTCTTTAGTGTCCGTTTAAAAGTTCGTCACCCAGCTGACTCCAGTAGTTTTACTGCATACTTCTTTCCACGTGCATCATTTGCGAACATCTGACTTCACTAAGATGGCGGCAGCAAAGTTCTCCACGCAGCACAGCGGCACAAGGATACCTCCCTCACCAACCCCCAAGCTTGAGTCCGCGCTCAGTACTATAATAATCATCATCGTCATCTTCATCATAATCATCATCAGCCTATATTTATGTCCACTGCAGGACAAATGCGTCTCCCTGCGATCTCCAATTACCCCTGTCTTGCGCCTGCAAATTTCGTAACTTCATCATCCCATCTAGTTTTCTGCCGTCCGCGACTGCGCTTTCTTTCTCTTGGTATCCATCATGTAACTCTAATGGTGCACCAGTTACCCATCCCACGCATTACATGGCCTGCCCAGCTCCCTTTTTTTCCTCTTAATGTCAACTAGAATATCGGCTATCCACGTTTGCTCCCTGATCCACACCGCTCTCTTCCTGTCTCTTAACGTTAGGCCTATCATTTTTCGTTCCATCGCTCTCTTCTATAAAGGGTTGCCAGTCAGCCTCTACAGTCTGTAAAAGAGTACGTTTATCTACGTTAGTTAGCCACAGGAGACCCTGATAAGGGGAAGGAAATTTACAGAAGAATAAAATTGGGTTAGAGTGCATACGACAGGCAATTGCCAAATCCTGACTGGGAGCTTACCACTGTCGTTGAAAAGCAAAGTGTATAATCATTGCAGCCTACCGGTGCTAAAGAATGGGGCAGAAGTTTGGAGGTTAACAAAGAAGCTCGAGAACAAACAAGTTTACAGGACAGCACAAAAAGCGGTAAGGTTACGATGGCTTGCATATATACAGGGTGTTTCACCGAACACTTTCAAAACTTCTTAAAGGTTGCCTGTGGCAGATAGCACGATTCTAGTTTATGAGCTGGTCTACTCGAAGGGGCGGACATAACTTGCACAAGAAATTGAAATGCATAATCAAATAATTAACCGAAATTCACTAATTAAGTTTTTAACTAATTCCCTGATGGCCCATATTGCAATTTACAAATTGTAGCCGTGGAGTTCGCAAGGCGGATCCGCTTGGAACGAATTCTCGGGATGACACCAGTTTCGAGATATTAATTCCCGAACTTTGCGAAGAAATGCATTGGCGTTCCAGTTAGGTTCTAAACAAAACGTCGCTTTATGCATTGAAGCACAAAATTAACTGGAACGTCAATGCATTTCTCCGCAAAGTTCGGAAATTAATATCTCGAAACTGGTGTCATCCTGAGAATTCGTTTCAAGTGGATCCACCCGGCGAACTCCACGGCTACAATTTGTAAATTGCAATATGAGCCATCAGGCAATTTGATTAAATCTTAATTAGTGAATTTTTGTGAATTATTCGATTATTCATTTCAATTTCTTGTGGAAGTAATGTCCGCCTCTTCGAGTAGACCAGCTCATTAAATAGAATTGGGCTATCTGCCACAGGCAACCTTAAGTAAATTTTGAAAGTGTTCGCTGAAACACCCTGCATATATGTGTGTTATATTTGTTGGTAGGCAAATGCTGTGCTAGATGGACTTAGCGTAGCATATGCCAAAATGCTTGCAACGTTTGTGCCCACACTAGTTGCACGTTAGTTCCACAATTTAATGTGTTTTAGATGCCTTAGCTGTCCCCAGAAGCAACAAAATTACTCGGACAGCGTCAACCACAGCGTCATTCGTTAGCGCGTTAACAAGCATCAGTCAAAGCTACAGCACTTGTACTACACCACGATGCCATGAGACCTTGGACAGACAAAGGCGGATTTTATTATCTGACCGCAGTAGGCATTGAATGGCTGATACAATATTTATGAACTTTCCAATACAAATAGAAATATTCTTCCTAGTGAAATTATTGATAATTGCTTAGGCGCGATAACACCTCCCGAATAAATAAAAAAATGATGGAGGTCCGTTTTACGAGCGCGCATGCTATACAAATGAAATTTGCGCATAGTATTCTTGGCAACACCGGGCTTGTTGCGGCCTGGAGTAGCGGAATTATTAAATTTAGCACTGATACTATACTGACTGTATAACAGTAACCGCAGACATCCACTGTCAGTTTTCATATGGTATATATGAGGTTAGGAAATTCGCAGGCGCAAGTTGGAATACGCTAGCGCAAGACAGGGGTAATTGGAGATCGCAGGAAGAGGCCTTCGTCCTGCAGTGGACATAAATATAGGCTGATGATGATGATGATGATGATGATGATGATGATGATGTGACACAAGGCTGCTGTCAGGAATAGCGCAAAAAGACCTGAATGCTCGGGCTGTTACGGGCAATAGGACTGCGTGACGGAGCGATTCCCGCATACTTTAACCGACCCATCAATTCCATGCCTACTCAAACCTAACCGCCGCATGACCGAGACGTTTCTTTCTAGGACACATACCTTTGCCCGCGGAAGCGACGATGTAGTCTGCTGGCCCACCTTCCGACCTGTGGCGCTGTGCTTCCAAAGCGTCCAGAGTATTCCAGTGTGGAACGCAATCAGAAGTACGAGCGGCGCCACAAACACCATGAAGAACACGAACCCCATGTAGATCTGGCGGTGGTAGAGTGGTGTGCCGCGGTCGTAGAAGATGGACGCGCAGAAGCACTTTCCCGGTGCCACTTCGACGCTATGGAACACGTATACGTTGGGCAGGGAAGGCATGCACGAGGCCACCCACGTGACGGCGGCAAGCTTCCACGGGTCAGGGCTGGGCGCCAGCGGAGTTGCGATGGCGATGTGCCTGTCCACGGCAATGGCCACCAGCATGTACGTGGAGGAGACGAGCGCGAACGTCTGCAGGAATTTGAAGAAGCGGCAGAAGGGGTCGCCAGCGATCCACAGACGGCCCATCACCTCCCACACTACCTGCGACGTCATCGTGACGCACGCCACCAGGAGGTCAGCGATGGCGAGGTTCAGAAAGAGCACCCTGGCCTTGGACACGCGGCGGTGACGATGCTTGACAAGTAGGTTGCAGCAGACGACACTGTTGCCGACTACGGAGAGGATTATCATGGTGACGATAATGCAGATCCGGACTCGCTTGTGGTAGCGTGGACCCAAAACTTCGTCCGAAGCAAGGTTTCCGGTGGCGTTGCCGAAAAGCGCCGTGAGGTTGCCTGTGGGGTCGCTGCCATACGGAAGGTCGTCCAACGTGGCGTTGAAAACGTCTGCTTCAGTCATTCCTAGAGAAGGGGCATTCCGCGTCCAGCCCCACTGTCAGCGGCCCGACTCTTTCAAAGCCAGTTCATCTGTGAAATTGGTTCCGAGCGTCTATTGGTGGCCTCAGAGCTCAGCACAAGACGAGGCTTTTACTTGCAGGATCTTGTGCTTTCTTTTTCATTACGCCACGTGTAATTTGAGTGTTCCTGCCCATGTCATCAGTCCTCGGTCCTCGGCCTCTCCCAGACCTGCTCATGTAAAAAAAAAAAGAAATAAAAACATATTGCAGTGTGTATTTAGATACGCATAGAATATTGCATGAGCCGCAGACAAAGAAAATAGTTGGAAAGCGATTCAGTGTACAGTTGAAGTCGATGAAAGACAGTCTTCCTGAGCGATTTGGGAGGGAGATCGGGGCGGAGTCACTGCGCACCGCACTTTAATTAACGCGTCACTCCTCGCGTGAGGGGTTGGAGCGTTGGACTGAATGTTTTTTTACTGCTCCATCTCCGGGATCGGCCCACATTTTCATGTATGATGAGGTGTTAAATAATTTTAAATCATTTCCGGAATTGAACATGGTCAAAACTATGACCAAATTATGAGGCACGCCGTTATGGGGAAAAGCGTCCGCGGTATAATAGTTAACAACATCACCGTTCTGTGCTTGCTGTCATCTGTTCGAATCCGCAGTTGGCCAATTTTATTGATTATATATTTTAAAAAATCGCAATTTCGCCATAAGGGCGAAACAATGAATGCTATAGCAACATGTTAGAATATTACACGATGTAAGGCTCATAGGTTTAGTCGCAGTGTAAATTGCAGTAAACATAAGCCGACTAAGTTAGTACGCGTGGCCTGACGTGCGCAGACACACATGGACAGAGAGAACTCGATGGCGTCGAGTAGCATCGGCCAGAACTACAGGGTCTTGTCGACGTTGTCGTCTTGCGTCGGCCTCGCGTTTCTGTACTGCGGCTTGCTCACGGCGGGCTTGATGGTGTCCGCTTCGCGATATTGAACGGCAGAGTTCTGTCGGCGCTGTCGCTTAGCCTCGGCCTCGTGTTTGCGCAGCCCCGCGTCTGGGCACCCCCGATGTTGAGGCATGTTTGCGCGATCTGAGGGATGTGGTGCGTCACTGCAGAAACCCCGCACCGACAGGTACTACTACCAGGGGCTACCTCGTGTTTGAAAACGATGGTACAAGGTGACAGGCTCTGCATAGCTGTGTTACAATTCGTTCCAGCAAGCAAAGCTGTCTAACCAGAGGTCTTTGAATACAGCAGCTTCTGGGCACCATTGTACGCGACTGGAACACGACCACGCCTAGACATACTTCCCCACCTGGCATTCAAATTCTCACGCAAAGGGAAAGAGTGCCTTAATGAAAGTAATATTCTTCAGAAAACGTACAAAAACTAATGAACTCAATACTTCTATGTGTAATTATCGACGACGGCGAAAGATCGTATGGAGTGTTCATATAATTTATATTGCAATAAAACACGCCAAGAGCCTCAACGCACTGGCTTGTACGAGGTAAATGCTTAAGGGTATTCTATCCCTCTCGCTGGGGCATGCGCCCGTAGTTTAATGGTTAGAGCATCGGGTTTCTGCGCTAGGGGTTCTCTGCTACAATCCTTACGTCGGACAGTTTTATCTATCTATCTATCTATCTATCTATCTATCTATCTATCTATCTATCTATCTATCTATCTATCTACTGTCTGTCTGTCTGTCTGTCTGTCTGTCTGTCTGTCTGTCTGTCTGTCTGTCTGTCTGTCTGTCTGTCTGTCTGTCTGTCTGTCTGTCTGTCTGTCTGTCTGTCTGTCTGTCTGTCTGTCTGTCTGTCTGTCTGTCTGTCTGTCTGTCTGTCTGTCTGTCTGTCTGTCTGTCTGTCTGTCTGTCTGTCTGTCTGTCTGTCTGTCTGTCTGTCTGTCTGTCGTCTGTCTGTCTGTCTGTCTGTCTGTCTGTCTGTCTGTCTGTCTGTCTGTCTGTCTGTCTGTCTGTCTGTCTGTCTGTCTGTCTGTCTGTCTGTCTGTCTGTCTGTCTGTCTGTCTGTCTGTCTGTCTGTCTGTCTGTCTGTCTGTCTGTCTGTCTCTCTGTCTGTCTGTCTGTCTTTCTGTCTGTCTGTCTGTCTGTCTGTCTGTCTTTGTCTGTCTGTCTGTCTGTCTGTCTGTCTGTCTGTCTGTCTGTCTGTCTGTCTGTCTGTCTGTCTGTCTGTCTGTCTGTCTGTCTGTCTGTCTGTCTGTCTGTCTGTCTGTCTGTCTGTCTGTCTGTCTGTCTGTCTGTCTGTCTGTCTGTCTGTCTGTCTGTCTGTCTGTCTGTCTGTCTGTCTGTCTGTCTGTCTGTCTGTCTGTCTGTCTGTCTGTCTGTCTGTCTGTCTGTCTGTCTGTCTGTCTGTCTGTCTGTCTGTCTGTCTGTCTGTCTGTCTGTCTGTCTGTCTGTCTGTCTGTCTGTCTGTCTGTCTGTCTGTCTGTCTGTCTGTCTGTCTGTCTGTCTGTCTGTCTGTCTGTCTGTCTGTCTATCTATCTATCTGAAGGAAGTAGCACTTCGGATCCGGTGTGAAATAAATTGAAAGTGCAGGCGTACGTAGAAAAAGCAAAATCAAACATTTAATTTTGACGTTTTGGCCGGGGTCCGGCCTTCATTAACCATTGAAACTTTCAAATTAAATGTTTCTTTTTGCTTTTTACGTGCGTTCACACTTCTTTCAATTTCTTTAAATATATATTACGGGCGACCATCACGGGCTACCAGAGGTCCCAGGGGCACATGCCCAGTAGCGCATATCGGCCCCCATTTTCAGGCTGCACCATCTCCGGGATCGGCCCACGATAAGAGTCTAGAAACATGCCCGATACGGAAAGGTGCTGGTAACATGCCAAGAAAGACTTTGTCTTTAATAAATCAATAGAAGTGTCCAACTACGAATTCTAACAGAGGACAGACATCTAGCACAGAACACTGATAGCGTAACCATTACGCTACAGACGCTTTTCCCGCATAACGGTGTGCCTCATAATCGGATCATACTTTTGGACATGTTCAGTGTTGGAAATTATTAAAAATTATTTAACATGTCAGCGTATGTCAAAACGTGGGCCGATCCTGGGGATAGAGCAGTAAAAGAAAATTGAGTCGGACGTTCCAAACCATCACGCAAGGAGTGACGCGATAGAATGCGGTGCACAGTGACTCCGCCCCTATCCCAACCCCAACTCGCTCAGGAAGACTTTGCCTTTCATCGACTTCAACTGGGGGTTGAATTCTTCCATCTTTTTCACATTCTATGGCCTGAAAAAAAAAAGAACAGCGAAAGAACACGTCCTCCTGCTTTCTTGTTAACTTCCCTGCTTTACTTCTTTCTTTTGGCTTTCCTTCCAAACGTCTCACCGTACCGCGCAGTTTACATTGCCAGAATCAAGCCAGCAAGCCTCCCAGGTGATCGTTTTTTTCATTTATACCAACTGTATTCTTTCCGGGGTTTTACGTGCCAAAACCAGTTCTAATTATGAGGCACGCCGTAGTGGAGGGCTCCGGATTACTGTTGACCACCTGGGGTTCTTTAACGTGCACTAGAACGCAAGCACACGGGCGTTTTTGCATTTCGCCTCAATCGAAATGCGGCCGCCGGGGCCGGGATTCAATCCTGCGACCTCGTGCTCAGCAAGCGCCTCATAGCTGTCTAAGGCGCAATTCACAAGTCAGCTAAGGCGCAAAGACAGAGAGAGAGAGAGAGAGAGAGAGAGAAAATGAGATGGGAAAGGCAGGGAAGTTAACCGTAAGGTAGATATCCAGTTTGCTACCCTGCACTGGGGAAGGGGTAAGGGGAGACAAGAAATATAAAGAAAAATGCACACACATAGAAAGAGAAGGAGAGGGAGGGGGAGAGAGAGAGGGACAAGCTTCGGAAAATAACAGATTTGGGTGGCATCAAAGTCCGAGCGATGGTATCATTGGACGGAGCTGGCATGGTGGGCGTCATTTACGACATTGATTTGGCCATAGCGAACAAAGGCGCAAGTCAGCTAAACGACTTAACCGACTGAGCCACCCCGGCAGGTAGCAACTGTATTCTGAGGTTGTCATTAATTAGTCGGTAGTTTGGCGCTTCACTGTCTCCTTTCTTCTGTCAGCTTTTCACGAAATGGATTTCGCGCCACAGTCAAGTATACCTAGGAAATCCCAGCACCAACTTGCCCAAGAAGAAGTTCTTTTGCAACTGTATATCGTTATGGAGAGGCTGGTGACGCATTTATTTCCAACTATTCGGTCCTCATCACGATCGGTCAATCAATAATTAAGGCAGTAATTAGGTACTCGCGTAGGCAACAGATTGGGGACTACAGTGTCTTTCATGCCTGTGTCGATACTCGCGTGACGGAGCTGCCACGTCTTGTTGAAATTGCGCTTCACAGCATACAAGTAGCTGTGACATCATGCGACGTAAACAGGCGCGTCAACGCTACACAAAGTTTCGGACCACGCAGCCTAACAGGCCTTTCCGGTTTTCAGGAGGCATATAGTAAACCTGACAGTTCTTTTTTTCTTCTTGAAAATCTATAGCGTTGTAATGTGCTCCCTTGTATAAATGAAGGCCAGACAATAGCACAGAGAAAAGTTCGGCAGATCCGACGCTCTGAGGAAATCGATATTATGCAAAGCAGAGTGCAGTGAGCCGATCAAGTTAACGGAACGACCATGAAAGCACCGAGACGTAGGCGGCTGTTTCATGACTTATATGACACGCATTTCATGGCATTCATATAATGACCTATCATTTATGTCTGAACCCATTTCAGTGGCTATTGAGTGTTAATCTCTTTTCGCTGAGTCATTGCCATTTTCGCTGATTCATGCTCATGACTCTGACTTCTACCATCATCCTTTAGTGCTTCCTTCCCTTAGTGCCCACGTCTGAACCCATTCCAGTGAAATTTGAATGTTAATAATTTTTTCGTTGAGTCATTGTCATTTTTGCTGGGTCATGCTCATGACTATGACTTCTATTATCATCCTTTAGTATTTCATTCACTTATTACCGACGTCTGAATCAATTTCAGGGGTTTTTGAGTGTTAATCTTTTTTCGCTGAGTCATGCTCATGACTATGACTCCTGCCATCATACTTTAGTGTTTCCTTCACTTAGTCCCCATGTCCGAACGCATTCCAGTTACATACCAAGTTAACGAAACGACCACGAGAGCACCAAAACGTAGGCGGCTGTTCCATGACCTACATGACACACACGTCATGGTATTCATGTAATGACCTATCATTTATGTTCGTCATACACTCTTGTCATACTATGCCAATTTTGGTACCTACCAGGTTAACGAAACGACCATGAGAAAACGAAGACGTAGGCGGCTAGATAGATAGATAGATAGATAGATAGATGGATAGATAGATAGATAGATAGATAGATAGGTAGATGGATAGATAGATAGATAGATAGATAGATAGATAGATAGATAGATAGATAGATAGATAGATAGATAGATAGATAGATAGATAGATAGATACTGTCAAAGTGGCAAATGTTCGCCAAGAATTGCTTTGCATTTAAGAAGCAATGCCTACGCCTGCCTATCTTTTACGCGCTACGTTGATTTTAGGCACACCTATTCACGCGACATCCATCTGTCATTAGGCGATTCATTCCGCTTATGGAGAGGAATTATGAAGAAGGCTCGAATCGGGTCGATGCCTTAAGTTCCAGCAAATGTGGAAAATGTCGCGAGGAAATTTGTCAGTGAATGAAGGGGCGCTGAACTTCCATTGCCATCAGAGACTTCTATTAGAGACGCACCACGGGATTGTGTACTGAACGTACTTTTTATCTGAAATAAATCGAAACTGGTGCGTGGCCCTTCCGCATCTTGCTCAGTAGCGCTGCCGTGGCCTATGTATACTTCATACACACTACAGAGAAAGTGGGCCGCAGAGGTAACGGTCAGAAAATGTTGATTCCAAGTTTTTCCGATAAATTATTTTTTGATTGCGTACATGAACTCAGGATAATAATTTTTGTTTCGACTATCGATTATGCCGGGCAACACCATTTCTAATCATTATTTGGTGTGCACAGTTTCTTTAAGATGGGCGATAGTTACGAAAGCAGAACTGTTTGGGAGGTTCTTGTGTTGAATGGAAGCTAAGCAGCAAGAAAGATGAGAAGAAAATGTTGCTCTCCATCAACGGAATGTCGTTCTGGTCTGCAAGGTGCTCGGAGTGCAGGCGAATGTGTGAAGTGCACCTAAAGCAAATACCAGACTTTGTCTTGCTTCATGGACGGCCGGGTCGCTATAGCTGGATGAACGTGGTTCACAGAGGCGCGATAACTCGACGAGAACGCGTTAAATCGTCACGTAGGATCTTTGCAATGTTTGAGAATGTCTCTCTACGTTAAGCGTGGCACATGTTCAAGAAAGGAGCTAACTCTCACAATCGATTTCATGGGAACAAGCTTGCCGAGAGCCGCCAACTCTACATAAAGACATTTCGTATTTGTGCATTGCTTTCCTGATGAAACACAGGACTTACAACAATCACAGCTGCAGGCATTAAGGCCTATTTTGTTCAGAAGGAGTTCAGAGGAGGAGGATGAGGCAGGTGTTTCCCCTCCTATTGGAGTTCTTTCGTAGACAGTTTGCCGGCTTACGTACGTTAAACGTAAGCACGTTTGCGGGACGTTACGATGCGCGTTCTTTCAAGACTTGTAGTTTACCGTACGGGAACGCAAACGGCAAGGAATACGTTATAAAACAGGGCACCGTCTGGTGCCTCGTGCCAAACGTATTCAAGCCAAGACAATCCATTAGCAGCCATCCGGTTGTTGCTATGCAGACGCGTCTCGTTAGGCCTACTGGGGTCAGAATCGCCGAACGGTCTCAGAAATTGGAAGCGCTATGCACTCATAACTAACGTTTCAGGTGAGTTTAGAGAGAGCGAAAGCCCATTTCAATAGTTACTGGCCCTGAACATAAGTGAGAGCGTAGCCATCATGCGAATTCACGCTGAAGCGGGAGCCGTTGGTGCCGCCATGTTCGACAACGCTATTTCTTAGCGTCCGTATACATTACGAACGTTAAACTGGCCAAATAACGTACGTTATCATAGCGCACGTAAACCAGAGCAACCCAATAACGTTCAGAGCATGCGCAGTGAGGGCGACGCTATTTCTTTACGTACGTAATGCGTTTACGTTTGGTTGCAAACACTAAACTAAACTGTCTAATGACGCCAAATTGTCCATCGAGTGGTGGTGTTTCGAATTACTTGGTAATATCCGCCAATCGTTCGAAGCACAGTAGTAATGTTCAGTGGGTGCGAGGTGGACCTTCGTGGCGTATCAGTGCTTCGTCAGCGTCAAGATTACTCCTCCGGGCCTTCCGGGGTTTCTCTTGATAGCGTTAATGATATGCAATCTACTCACACGCCCCCTTCAGCGCAGTGGCATGTTTAGCCCCACATAAGTTATATACCGGCAAGCTCGTGCGGAGCAATTACCGACATGTGTTTGTGGTGCTAGATCCGGTTTATCCTAACACCGCCGTCTATATCCTATCCTTGACCTTCGTTGTCCTTGTCGCGTTTGCCGCCATTATGAGATCCGAGGACCGAGCACCACACGATGCCTGCGGTTTTATGAATGTTCACTGGGCCGTGGTAGCCCAGCGGCTACAGCGTGGCACTGCTGAGCGCGAAGTCGCGGGTTCAATCCCGGCCGTGGCAGCCGCATTAAATGAGGACAAAATACAAAACCGCTCGTGTACTTGGGTTCAGGTACCCGTTAAAGAACGTCAGGGGCTCAAAAATTATCGGAGTCCACCACTACAGCAGCGCAAAGTATACATGTATATGAAAAGAAAGAAAGGCGGTGAGGAGAGGAAGCAGCCGTCGCTACGTCTAAATTGGCGGAGCACGCGCCACGCAGAGATTGGGGGTTGGGCTCCTATCTACTTTACACATCCAATATTTTTTTCCCAATGAATATAACTAAGGTAGATGAAAATTTCACTTTCTCCCGAATTTAGTTGGCAGTTAAAAAAAACAACCAAAAGGCTAATTAGCCCGACGGTTCCCTCTGCTTTAGCCTCTGTTGCCCCACAAGGCCAGGCGAAGCGAAAGCAGAGGAAACCATACGGCTGATTATCCCTCTGTTTAGTACATCTTTTTGCATCTAGCTTTTTATAAAAAGAATAAAAAATCAATTTTTCTTGCGTAACCACCAAATAACAGTGGCTTTTTGGCTAAACAAGGATTCCCTGAGTACCTTTGATCTTTCTAACGCAAGCCATTAAGTCTTTTTCAATGAGCAAAGTACACTAATGACGTAACAGCAGCCGTGCTCAGCGCGGAACGGGAACGTGCTTTTATAAAATACAAGACAGAAACTTTTCCACTCGGCAATTACTCGCTTCATCAGGCCCGAGCAGCATAACCGCGGTTCAGCATTACGGAGAGCAGGGAACTGTCTGCTTCAGGCAGGCTTCAGAAATGCCCACTTACTGCAACTCCCGGACTTCCCGATAGGAAAAATCTAATTAGGCGCAGGCTCCGCGAAAGCTGGATTAATTTCAACCACCTGGCATCTCTGCCAAGTAGCCTTCGCCAACGATCTGAGATGGGCGGCGTGCAATCATTTCGCACCAGGCGCCTCTTCTACGTATACGAGGATGACAGGAACTCTCAAGGAAGCGGCGCGCATGGTTTGTGCTTTGTTGACGCCGGCGCTGTGAAACGCACAGTAATTGCGCGCCGGTGTCAAATGTTAAGTACGCTCTCGATGAGAGATTGTAAAAGTCGAACGGTGCTTCAGACCAGTCTTTGAGAAGCTTTGGTCTAATTTCCCGTGAAGAGGCGAGATTAAAGTTTGTGCCACGACCTGTTCATTCGACGAGATGAGATGAAAAAGGAAAGGTTCGGTTAATTTTATTGAATCTTCTTGCCATGCTGAGGAACGATCATTTGCTCTCGTCAAAGCTTTAGAACTGTAATATTCATTGATCGGCTTGATAGCGTAACATTTTTTTTCTTAACAAGAAATTCTATCACTAGGCTATTATAAACGAACTGAAGGCGTTGTGAGCGTGTTGATGAAAATAGAATTTCCTTTCAAGCGGTTGCCAAATCAAGTTGCGCACGCAATGCAACGTTCCCTAAAAGCCACTTCTCTACTTCGAGCTATTCACTGAAGCTACTTGAATATTTAATGACAGTCGAAACGGCGCGTGCGGATTCAGATTCCATTTAAGAAAGAGAACTCGGTGAGGTCGCGGTTTCGGCCGCAGAATACGTTGAGGTATAGATATAAAGATATATACTGTGCCGCCGAAATTATCACTGTGGCTCCGAGGCTATCATTACACGTTGCTAGAGGGTTATATGAAGTGAACGCAGCAGTAAACCAAAAGGGGAACAGTTGAATGAGCCAGGAACAAGCATCACTCCAGATTTAGCGCGGTGGCTATATACATGGCCTATTCTCAAGCGCCAACGTAGGACCGATATGTTGAGAGTCGCAGGCAGCAGGATTGGCAGACGTAAAACATTTCTAACAGAAGATCAACGCATGTGTCTACAAAAACAAAGACTTAGTATGGGACGCGCTCCTTTGTCCCGACAAGGCTACGTTATTGCAGAAGGAACTAAAATGAGGAGACAATGTACTTTAAACAGGGGAGATCTTTGTTGGTCACTCAAGGAACACGCGCCAAAAGCTCTTGTTTTGTTGTTAATGTCACCGTCACTACACCGATCTTAAGACTTTCCTTTCTCGTATTAGATGAATGAGTACTCACTTTTATTTGCAATATGTGTAATAAATTCTGTTAAGTGCTTATACTGGGAACCCACTTTTGAAGGGATTTAAATATGCAGCTTAAGAAGACAGAGGAAGTGGTATCGCCTCTACCGTTCCTACATGTCTGGTATTCGGTGCCTGGTTTTAAAGAACAACGTGGTATTTTTCTAACAGTGCGAAGTGGGAAAGATACTGCCAGAATATACTTACACTGTGTCCCAGCTAAATTGAGAGAATGTTTAAAACTATTATTAAGCAGTCTAGGTGAGCGCGAAGAACTGCATGTTGTTGTCTATTGTATGGAGCAAGCCGCGGATCTCTGTATTCTGCTTAAATTCCTAATTAGTCTAGAATAATTAACCAACACCGCAAGCATTAACTTTAGGGGAAACTTCCAATGGGAAAGTTGTAGAGCACTCTAGAAAACATCGAATTCAACAGCTTCTAACGTCCTACTTGTTCTCTATACATTTTTTCTGCGTGCTGAAGCAAGACTTACCAAAATATGAAGAAAAAAAAAAAGAATGTGCTTGACAAGCGCATTTGCGCGCCGTGACTGCAGGTCTTGGTTTCACTTGGTTAAGCTTTGATTTAGCTGTAATTATTATACTTAGGTATACACTCATCGTTATAAGCCAGGTATAAATTATAAGCCAACAAGTCCAAGCATTTTGCGAGCCGAACGGCTCGCTCTTCCTCAGTCTCCAACGCTAGCTTCATGCGCTTGGCATTCCGGACCCTCTCCAGTGAAGCAGTTCGCCGGGCGATATCCGCGGGGTGGTCAGACGCCGCTTGCCGACGACTGCTCAAAGCTTCCCGCTCCCGCGAAACGCTCACGCGAACGAAGCCATTTCCTCAACATGCCACGTGTCAGCGAACAATGCTACCTGGTCTGCTTATCGCTATCATGAACCACCGCGAAGAAAGCGCATCACTGGCGTAAACTGATAAGCCAACGCCTGCGTCAGTGCCCTGTCACATTCGAAGTGGCAGCAGACCGGGCTAAATGCGCTGTTTGTTCATATGGGACACTTTTGAGAGCACTGCAATCGCGGCACGCAAGCGGCCATGTCTCGTGCTTTTTTTAAGCGAAAGCTTTACTAACCAGTCGAGCCGAGTTTCGCTGTCGCCCGCAATTTGACCTTCATTTGACCGCAGCTGTGCCGTAGCCTTGGCAACGCGTCACGTGACTCGCCGTGCCGAGCTCTGCCGCCGCCTCGTGCGCTAGCCGCCACCGCCGCCGCCGACTTGTCGCATGCGCTCTCCGCAGCTGGGTCACCGCCTGTTCATGTGACTCGCCGCGTGCCTGGCTAGCCTGACTAAGATGAGCGCCGCGCTCGCCTAGTCAGTGCGAGCTTGGCCATGGATGAGAGCGAGGCGGGGGAGTCTTTGAGCGTTTCGCGGGAGCGGGAAGCTTTGAGCCGTCGTCGGCAAGCGGCGTCTGACCACCCCGCGGATATCGCCCGGCGAACTGCTTCACTGGAGAGGGTCCTGAATGCCAAGCGCGTGAAGCTAGCGTTGGAGACTGAGGAAGAGTGAGCCGTTCGGTTCGCAAAATGCTTGGACTTGTTGGCTTATAATTTATACCTGGCTTATAACGATGAGTGTATACCTAAGTATAATAATTACAGCTAAATCAAAGGTTAACCAAGTGAAACCAAGACTTAACCAAGCTGAACCAAGCTCTCGCTTTGCATATCCGGGGTTAGCTGAGCTAAGCCGCAGCCATTTTTCCCATTTAGCGGGCCTTCTTTAGGATTCGAAAACAGCCAACAACACACATTTAGTCGTGTCCTTCTAGAGTGCTTCGGCATATATTTAAACAAGGTTAAGAATGGCACCAGACAAAATACGCGGACATGAAGTGATGGCACTCGTCCCGAAGTGATGGCACTCGTCCCGTCACTTCATGTCCGTGCATTTTGTGTCGTGCCATTCGTAACCTTGAACATCAACCTTGAACTATGTACCAACTAGCTCAGCAGAGAGTTTTAATTAAAAAAAGAACGCTTAACCTTGCACTCGGCCGTGCAACGCTTGAAACAGCAAAGCTGGGCGATCGTAGCCCAGCATTTTGCTGAAGTGCGCGCAAACTTTTCATCTCATTACTCATGATGATGATAATTTATTTTCGCGCGTCTCGCACTTACGGCCGTCACTGCACGTTGCATAGCGCAGCTTGCAACACCGACACCGCGTTCCAATGCCAACACCGCGTTCCAGGAGACCCGCTCCGTGAATGCGTCTCTCTCTCCCTCGCTCTCATTGCGCGCAAAACCTATTCACCTCGCAGAGCACGAGCGCACGAACGCGCCAGCTGTGGACGAAGACAACGACGCTCGAACACAATCATATGGTTCGCATAAATGCATATTCTGCAAGCGTGGCTGTATAGACGGCTTATAATTTATACCTGGCTTAACGATGAGTGTATACCTAAGTATAATAATTGCTGCTAAATCAAAGGTTAACTAAGTGAAACCAAGACTTAACCAAGCAGAACCAAGCTTCTTTGGCTTCACCCACACTTCGAACAGAGACGGATTGTTGAAGCGCTAGAACCTTATGGAACAGTGCAGTCTATCACGGGAGAAATGTGGCCGTGTAACAGCATGGAGGGCTGGCAAATGACCAATCGCGACGTGCCGTTTACGCTGAAGGATGGAGTCTCTGCCAGTAATCTGCCTCACCTATTGAGCATATACGGACACCAGTGCCTGGTCTTAGCTCCTGGCCGACCACCCCTTTGCCTACGGTGCAACAGAATCGGGCATATCCGGCGACAATGTAGGACACGACGCTGCAGTAACTGTCACCGCTATGGTCACATTGCAGACGCATGCATCGGAATCTACGTGGGAACAGACCAGCTGAAGATGAGACCGTCACCGATCATCTAATGGATGTGAATGAGGTTATGGATGCAACCGGTGAAACATCCGCTGAAGTTCGTCGACAGGAAGAGGCAAAGCCTTCATCGGCTGACGATAGCCTTAGCCCAAAGTCTGCCACTGTGGAAGATACTAAGTTGCCTGACGACGAACCAACTATGTCATGGGCAGAATTGCCGCCAGTTCAAGATCGCCCGCCGTCAGTGGAATCTGGCGAGATCGGTGCTAGAGTGTATAGCTGAGGGGATTGGACAGGTAGCAATGGTACAGCTAGATCTGGCTAAGGTGTTCGACAGGGTTCGCCAAATTTTATCAATGTTTTCGTTCCCTCTTGTCCCCATTATTACTTCAGTTGTACCGTGAGGCCTCGGAGATAGGGTACCTACCTGCCACGATGTACGAAGGGCACACTGTCCTCATAGCCCAAACCAATTTTCAAACTAAATTGCAAAAAGTGGACGGATATCGGCCTATTTCCTTATGCAATGTGGATTATAAAATTTTTGCAAAGTTATGAGCTAACTGTTTAGAAGTCGTGATAAGATATGTGGTAGGTGATCATCAAACATGTGGCATCAGACCACTAAGAAGCGTCCAGCGCCAGCAGACAACCCATCGCCCGCGGAAAAGGAGGCCCAGGTTCCCAAAGTGTCAAAGTTGACAGAACCGCTCCGGGGAACGCCTACTTACGCAGATGTCTCTTGTGTTGAAGTGCAGCAAAAGGTCGCCAGTGCATCACTTCATCAAGAAGGGAGTGATGCACCTCTAGAGCAGCGTGTAAACGCTGCACCAACGTAGGTAATAATGGCGGGCGCTCTTTCCTTCCATTTTGGTGCTTTAAATGTCCGTGGCTTACGCAGTAAGCGACGGCAAGTTCAGCTCCTTCGTTTGCTACGCAATAGGAAATTAGATATTAGTGCTGTCCAAGACACAAAGATTGAATCCGATGAAAACGCAGAAGAAGCTATAACTCCATTTCTATCCGACTATAATGTTTGTATAAGCCGTGCAATATGAGTTTCCGCTGGTTATTCTTTAGAAGACATTTACAATGTGATGTGCTGCATTTGTTTACAGATAGGAAAGGGCACCTAATATGGTGGGATATTGATATCAGTGGAATTAGCTTTAGATTTGTCTGTGTTTATGCCCCGAACAAGCTACGTGAACGAGAGGTTTCTTTTTTATCTCTAGAACATCACTTGTCTACTGATCGTGCATTGGTCCATTTTAGACACTTTATTGTGTATGTAATGAGCAAGATCGTACGTCATTAAAGCAGGGACGTGATCCAAGCAGTGATGCGTTGCAACGCCTGATGTGTGATTATCAGGTTGTGGACATTGGGGAATCTGAAAAAACGGGATCTCGCTACACGCATTTCCAAGGTACCTTGCATGCAAGGCTTGATCGAATTTACGTTTCTCTTAGCGCCCTATTCCTTATTCATGGTTACACTAGTGCACCCTGTGTTCTTTAGTGACCATTGCCTAGTCTCAGCATCTTTTGGTAACCGTCGATACCAAAGCTGGCGTATGTGCTGGGAGTTCTGGAAATTTAATAACCAAATACTATCGTATGAGTGCTTCCTAAAGCGTGTTACTGAGCTTATAGCTCATCTGTCATGCCACAAGGACTTGCTTCTCTTTGCTGTGTGGGAATTATTCAAACAGGAAGTTAGAATGATAGCTATCGAAGAATCATCAATATTGGCCTTTGAAAAAAAGAATAATTACAAAGAATTGTATAGACTTCTGAGTGAATTACATGAGCTTGAATGTCTACATCCTGGTGAATATATTAATGACATTCATATTCCCAAAGCACAATTACAGGCTTTGTACACAGAAAAATACAGAGGTGCACTTGCGTGAGCGAGAGCAGCGTTTTCTGGAAGAACAACCTTGCAGTAGGTCCCTAGGTGATGAGCGCCCACATGCGCTGTCTAAACAGATCCTAGTATAGACTGTTGAAATTGCTGTTAATGAGCTGACACTAATAACTACAGCGTTTTTTGAAAATTATAAAAAATTATTTCGAAGCCATAAGCCATTGCATAAAGGTGTGTCTGCCACCAAATTTGTATCGTTGCTCTCCCATCTCCCAGTTAAATCAAGACGATTATGATTATACGAATGATAACATTGATATCAATGAGGTAACTGCATGCATAGATTCGTTAGCGATAGGCAAGACGCCGGCCCGGATGGCCTTACTGCCAAATGTTATCAATGCTTTCGTTCCCTCTTAGTCCCCATAATTACTTCAGGTGTACCGTGAGGCCTTGGAGGTAGGGTACCTCCTACCTGCCACAATGTACGAAGGGCACACTGTCCTCATAGCCCAAAGCAATTACGAAACTAAATTGCAAAAAGTGGACGGATATCGGCCTATTTCCTTATGCAATGTGGATTATAAAATTTTTGCAAAGGTATGAGCTAACTGATTAGACGTCGTGATAAGATATGTGGTAGGTGATCATCAAACATGTGGCATCAGAGGTTGGTCCATTCAGACTATCATTCAAGTTGCGAGATCGGTGCTAGAGTGTGTAGCTGAGGGGATTGTACAGGTAGCAATGGTACAGCTAGATCTGGCTAAGGTGTTCGACAGGGTTAATCACTCGTTCCAGTTTAGCGTACTAGAGCATATAAATATCGGATCCAAGCTCCTTAAATGTGTCAAAATATGTTATGCTAACGGCTCAACGAGGCTGACAGTGAATGGTTCTCTTTCCGATCCGATTAGGCTTTTATGATCAATAAGACAAGGATGCCCTTTGTCACCGCTTCTCTTCTGTCTGTATTTGGAGCCACTTTGTATGAGCATCCTGAAAGAAGAAAATTTCCAAGGGTTTGAACTGCCGACGAGTGAGATTTGGATTCTTGCATATGCAGACGACGTGGCCTTCTTTTGCACTGATAAAAAGAGTGTAAAGACTGCTCTTGCAATTACTGAAGAATTTTGCCCGGCTCATTGTGCTAGTATTAACTTTGAAAAAAGTTCAGGTTTTTGGTTTGGACTATGGGCCACAATGGCATCACATGGCGCAGGTATTCAATGGAAAAAAGATCTGTGCTATTTAGGTGTACTTCCCTCACAGTATAGAAATAGCAACAGTCATTGGTCGGGAGAGGTTGGAAAAATACAAAGTAAAGTGAGTTCATGGCGAGGGTGGTATTTGTCAATGTTCAATGGTGCTGAAGTGTGCAACGTGTTCTTAGTTTCCCGTCTCATGTATGTGCTGCAAGCACTGCACTGCTCACGACTTCACATTCAGGCACTGCATCGCGTATTTACATTTATTTGGAGCTCGAGTTGTGAATCGATGCGGCGCGATAATCTGTTCGTCCCTCTTGAACGAGGTGGTCTAGGATTAGTCCATCTCTTCGTCAGGCAAATTGTTTGTCGTCTGTTTTTCTTTCGAGACAGTGACCATCCTTTTTTTGCGTGAAATGTTACAGCTTCGATTAGTTCATTATCTTCCTGATATATTAGTGTCATCAGATGCCAGAGATGTCACACAGGCTCCTTCGGGCTTTCTCAAGGAGGTCGTTGATTCATTCCTTTTCTTGAAAGTTAGATTCAGCGCTGGAGTACATTTTCACTGCGAGGCGAAAAGAAATTTCTGCTGCACTGGTGGACTCAGTTTTCGCAGATCCTTTGTATCGTGCAACTTATTTAAATTGGTCTTCTCAGGATGTACTTAGGCGGGTCCGTAAAATGTGTATACCTCCTGAAGTTAAAATATTTTTCTTTAAATTGTACTCGGAAACACTTCCTGTTAAATCCTGGTTGAAAGCGAGGGACTGCTTCGTGCCGTCATCCACGAATCATAGATCACTGTTTTATAGACTGTACGTATGCTATATTTTTCTGGGACATTTTCCAACGGATGCTTAAAATGTACATTGACATCACTCCATACGCAATTAGGTTCCTACCATTTAAGATTAATGGCGGTCCTCCCTATGACATGTTCATAGTAGTAGGTTTGTATAGCCTATGGAGAGCTAGAATGTCTGATCGCCATGCCGAAAGCCAGCGATCTACAAGATCATTCTATCATGAAAGTGCAGCTTATGTAAGAAGTGTGTACGCTGCGCAGGAATCTCCGCCTGACTGGTTGTACTTGTTGGATGCATGTGTGTGTTTGCCCGAGTTTTAAGTGTGTAGCTATGTCCGCACTGTAATATATCTTCAGTTTTGTTTTCCATGTATTAAAGAAAAAAAAAGTGTCTGTATAGCCTAGTGGTTACGACGCTCGCCTTGGGACCGGGGGTACGCGGGTTCGAACTCCACCTCGGCAAGAAAGTTTATTTTCTTTTCCTTCTTGGTAGTTTCTTGATACGCACCACGAACCACAAATTATGGCTGGCTTAAACAGCTTCGCTCTTAATATATTTACATCTTGGCAGTTTATCTACTTGGCACCACTTGGCAGTTAGCTAGTACACCATGCATGCGTTCGTGTTTATACATTGCCTATATTACTATAGAACCGCTACTGTAACGGGTCAACGTAAGTTCCAGAGGAAGCTCACGGATCTTTCTCACGGCATCTGTTCTTGACATCGGGATGACAACGCAGTCGCCACTGTCATGTGCAGATCGAGCAGATGCGTCTGCTTGCTAGTTTCCAACGATACTGCAGTGACTTGGAAACCACTGAAAGAAGATGTCATGTCCTTGCTCAACTGCCCGATGGTAAATTTCTCTTGTGTCCGCGACAAGTTGTTCATGGGGCCCATGGCGTAATGCAGAGAGCAAACTCGGCAGGGGGCACAAAGTGACAACAGTGCACAGCGCCGTTCAAGTGAAGGCCTATCTCGGCATTGCTTCTGTAAACATTCGTTCGACTGTATGACTGGGGTTGCAAGGCCGTGTAAAGTGGTACATTGCATTGCAGTTGCTTAGTGCAGTCATTGTATCGGGGCCATCTGGGTCTGTGTCTTTTTTATATTAAGAAAATCCTTGGAGTGGTTCACCGTTAATTTGAGCCCGGTAAACGATGTACTTTCACATTAGCCGGAAGTACAGACGGTAGGATTATTCTTCCCGGCTCGGTTAGTCTAATGCGGCCTTGTTTGTAGACAAAACTAGCGAGTCCACCAGAGCATACGAAAGCTGATGGCGCCTTATTTGGTGTTTGGAACTCGTACAAGACTCGCAGGCCATCGCATTGTCTCCGGGTCCTGCACACCAGGGGACTCCCAGCATAGATGCCCTTATCTTATAAGTTTCAGTTGTTGGCCACGTTGAGCTCACGAGCTTGTATTTCATTTTCTCAAACGGTGTCCTTTCGTAGTCACGCGAGAATCACCGTATATAACACCCTGTTTTATAGCCAGCCGACTTTTAAAGAAAAAAAAATCCGTTGTGCAAATACAGAGCAAAGGGAGCTCCACCATTGTGCGCCGGGACATTTTTGTTCTACCTTTGTCAAGACCGTGATATCAGCGCAGAACAGAGTTCCGGCAGTGGGAAGTAGCAAACATTCTCACAGCTACCCTTAGCTTAAATGAGCCAGTGATGTGCCATATTTGCGCTTCGGGATTTGGCACGCACGCACGCACGCACGCACGCACGCACGCACGCACGCACGTCCACTAAGCAAAGCACGTTCACATAGCAAAAACGTAGGTTTTGACTATTATTACTCTTATGAAATATTTTGCGTCCCAGAATCGCACTCACGTAATCAGGTCAAAATCATCCTAGACATGTAGGCCCGTATTTACAAAAACCTGTTACGCTGATATTCTTTGGATGAAAGAATTCTAGCCAATCCTGACTCCGGACATGTGATTAGAGAAAGAGGGCGACCAATGGCAAAGTTTCCTTACGGAGGAAAAGCTTTGTTCATAAGGGCCCTCGAACCGAATTCACAAAGCTTTTCGTTCGCAGATGATCTTTCCCATTGGCCGACAACATTCGATAATAATATTTACAGCATCAGGATTGGCTAGAATTTGCTATTACGAACTTTTTTGTGAATACGTTCCCCATTCCACTATAATTAGGCTGATGTTGCTCTACCAGCTTCAACGTAATCATTTTGGAAATGTCCAAGACGGCGACAGCGTAGCATAGTTTCTGATTATTTCCTTCAGTATTCATGCTCACTAGGATTAGTTTATTAAGTGAAGAAAAAACAAACATAAAATGATGGACGAGGAACTGACAAGCGTGAAATATATATTGAAATAACTGCAAGAATGGGCCCTAGATTAAGGTGCAAATTACCTGCGGAGTGACGCATCAAGAAAGGCCCGTGATCGCTTGCTTTTATTTCTATTTCTGACTGTGGGAGGATTAATGCTTCCCGTTATTTCTCATTACTGTCGCCATGTGTCACTGCCAGGAAAGTATTCATACACAGGAAAGAGTAAACGACAGTGCACTAATCTGGGCTGGCTCCTCCGGGCCCCTTCGATAGAAGGTGACGAATGGATGTTCAAATGTCGCTTTCACATTTTCATTTAATGGTGAGAGTCAAAAGGGATGTCTCCGGGCAAAATAAACCTACCAAGTTAAAATACGGGGCTCGTTAACGGAGTACCCCAAATCCACTCGCCGGCGGTCAAATTTTTTGAAGGCAATATATTTATGCAAGAGCAGCGCAAGCGCCGAAAGCAACCCTATTATTTTTATAATATACCATAAATTCAGCATTTCGTACAATGCTTCCGGCCTTGATACGGTGTTCGCCATAGAAATTTATAGCAAAATGTACGGTCAGTACTTATTTGGTGCGCGTTTGCTTCGTTTATTGCTTGGGACTGTTGGTCGTCGTCATCGTTGAAATTGGGCGAGTGCATTCGATATTCTAGAAGTAGGTCTGCGATGCGTCTTGTACGTGATGCCCTGACGTTACCTACGTCGGGGCTCTTCACCCTTTCAAACACCTTTTTTTCTGTATAGTGGTTAACTATAGGGTTGCGATGCTTGTTGGTATGTCATCTTGCAATACTAGCATCGATAACAAAACGAGGACTCAAGATAACTTGAACGCATGAGTATGGCGCAGTGTCGCTGTGTTTATGTCATGGAGTAAGATAAACAGGAGCGGCGACTCCGCCACCGCGCGATGCACTGGCTCAGGACAAACCGTGTAACGCGGACGCCGGGGGTCTAGCTCATGCCTTTGCTCTCTCCCTCCGCTCCTCTTCACGCTTTCGCGAGTGCTTTCTCCTTCCCTTCTACTTATGTCATTGCGTAGCGCCATCTGTCGAGGCGCGTGGAAACGACTCAACAGCTTGCTTCCATGTGCGCATGCGCTGAGTGGCGGGGAACGGACGGCGGCGCGGTACGGGCAGCGCGGCACCCGTAGAGCGTGTCGTCTGCTAGAAACGCGGGCCCTCAGCCGTCTCAATTTAACAGCAATCAAACACAAAAAATATATGTGCACAAATAATAAAAGTGCAAATAAGCACACGGTACCGCTTTTAAGCACGTATGTGAAACATTTTTACATGTCTTTAGAATAAACAGACGATAAATGATGCTGTACAAAAAGACACAGCAGAAGTACTTGTTTTTCACTCCTCTACGTCTGCGCGGAAGCGAAGGTGCGAAATTTTCGTCTTCCTCGCTTTGTATATCATGTCCGCAGTATGTTTATTCTTGCCTGACGGAACAAGGTATCTTGATACTTGTGCGTGAAGAGACTGAGCAACAGTCTCTTCACGCATATTTTGTTCCCGGCTGTAAATCTGGGTATGGCAAAGACGCGAGATGTTCTCGCTCTTTGCGGCGCCATATGATCTTCAGCTACTGCACCAGTGGAGACAAGACATTCCTCAAAGTAAGCGAGCGCTTAAAGCAATGGCCAAATTATGTACCCGACACTTCGATAAGCACGTTATTTTTTATAGTTACTTCAGCGAGCACAAAGGCGATGTCCTACTAGATGTAAAGAAAGTGCCTCGACTTCGAAGCGGAGCCGTTCCTTCAATTTTTGAGGGAAGCCTGGCGCAGCTCAATGATGCTCAATGCCAGGAGGAACCAGAAGACGCCGATGCGGAGGGACGGGAGGAGCTCCATTTGTCTACAACTACAAACAGTGCATGTGCCTTTCCTTGTCCAGAGACATGCCGTTATATAAATTCTCAGCCTTGTCTTCGAGAAGATTCCCCCAGCTATGCAGACGCATAATCTGAGCTTCCCTTGTGAAATGCATAAGCAGGAAACACTGGCAGGAATGCCGCATTATTATGTTTTAATGAGAATGCGGCAAATTCACCGAATTAGATGTTATATATATATATATATATATATATATATATCCTACAGTCATTGACTGTGGGACATCCTTCTGTATTTCGTATCTAAAACAACATGCAACCACTTTGAAGCAATAAACTTTGAAACTTAAAGTTATCACTCAGCGCAAGGCGCACCTGCTTGATTGGAAACTTAATCGAATGTTATCGTATCGTTGATTCTATCTGTTGTGTATGTTCTCGCTGAACCTTGTGTAATCATATTGTACGCGCGACACCAAGTGAGTAGTATCTTCTGGAAGGCACCCGGAAACCAGCGAATACCCTGGCACCTTCGACGAGTCATGTATAAAAGCCTACGCGCCTGACCCGCAGATCACGTTTTCAACGATCGCTGGCTGTGCTCTCCGTTACCGTTGTGCTTGACTCACGGAGTGGCTTGACTGTTGCTTGTTACAGTAAAGCTGTATATGGCTACCCCGGCAAATTTTCTGCGTCCGCGCGTGTACACCGCCGCGTCGACAAAGAAACCTTTTTGTCTCCAGAGCTATTGTAATTTTGAGTTTCTGCGTAACAGAATTATATTTTCTTGTATGTTGAAATTACAATCCGATGCTATCATGCCTGCAGGTTGTGGGTAAGTTGTACTTTACAAACTTTGTCACACACCTTGAGAAATTGAATTAGTTCAATAACGTACTTGTGCCAGGCGGATGTTCTACTAGAATGAGGATACAGTCGACGAAATGCATAGGCGTTCCTGTCAACTTTATGAGGAAAACGCTGTTCTATGCATTGAAGCACAAAGTTAACGGGAACGCCCATGCATTTCGTCGGACACATTGAAAATTAATACTTCGAAACTGGTTCAGTCCTGAGAATTCGTTCCAAGTGGATGCGCCTTGCGAACTCAGCGGCTATAATTCGTAGATTGAAAGATGTGCCGTAAAATATAATTAAAAAGCTAATTATCATAATTATGTTAATAATTAAATTAGGCGTTTTGATTGCTCGTGGAAGTAATGGCCGCCTCATCGAGTAGATTAGATAAAGGATTATGATTGCGCTATCTGCCACAGCTTGTGTAATATGTGAAACCTAGACGACGGTTCCATAGAACGGTTGACAGAAGAGATAAATGGAACATGGGAGTGAAGGGTTGTCCCGCAGTCCTTGAAAATGACCTCGGTCATCCTCATCCCAAAGCCTGGAAGACCTCCGAGTCTCACAAACCTCAGACCCATTTCACTCACGTCCTGCGTGGGAAAGGTGGCGGAACATGTCATATACAACCGCACCTCCAAGCATATAGAGCAACAAGGATTGTTCCCCTACAACATGATCGGCTTTTGTCCGGCCTTGTCAACGCAGGACGTGATGAAGCTTATCAAGTGTCAAATCATGGACAATACCACAAGAGATATAAGAGGCATCTTAGGCCTAGACCTGGAGAAGGCGTTTGACAATGTCTCCCATACGCACATTCTGAACTCCATATCAGAGCTCAATTTGGGAGAAGCCTTCCACAGATACATAAGCTCATTCCTCAAGGATCGCAAGGCCACGCTCAAAATTGGTGACCTCGAGTCTGAGAATTTCAGTCTGGGCCCCAGAGGCACGCCACAAGGAGCGGTAGTCTCACCACTACTTTTTAACATTGCCATGACGAAACTATCAGAAAGGCACTCCAACTATAGAAGGGATCAATCACACGCTCTACGCCGATGACATAAGAATCTGGTGCACCGGAGGAAGCGAAGGAGATGTTTAATTAGGCTTACAGGAGGCTGTAGATCAAACAGAGAAAGATCAAACTGGAAAGTACAGGGCTTAGATGCTCCCCGAGCAAGTCTGAGCTCCTCCTCTACAGGCCAGTCAGGAGAGGTCCCAAACCTAGAGGCTGGAAACCGTTGTCTGAAATAGACATAAAACTCTACACTAAAAGCGGCTGTACCATCCGCAGAGTAGACACCACTCGGGTCCTGGGCATGTTCATCGAATCCAATGGCAGTAACAATACGACACTCAACAAGCTCACAGCCAAAACCGAGACCATGATCAGGCTCATCAACAGAGTCTCGTATAGGCGGGGAGGCCTTCAGGAAGAAAACCTCCTCAGGTTATTCCACGCCTTCCTCATGAGTCACATAGTTTATGTGGCAGCCATGCACAATTGGTATAACTCCGAAAAAAAAAAAACTTAACACGCTCATCAGAAAGAGTATCAAAAGAGTACTAGGCCTTCCGTTACGGGCGAGCACGGACCTCCTTGTGCAACTATAGGAGTGCATAACACTTTAGACGAGATAATTGAAATCCAAGGGGTCAGCCCAACTGGCCCATTTATCCTGCACCCCGGCTGGAAAGAAGATCCTGGCGGTTCTTGGGATCAACCTTATACTCATGGAAGAACGGAAATATCAAATCTAAGAAGATCAAAGGAATAATATACGAGTTGTACCGTTTCCTCGTAACGTTCATCCTCAACACAACGTAGGCAGACGCACGGCAAGAGCCCTCGCCCTCCTCAAGAGTATCAAAGACGATCCCCACTCGGCATGTTTTGTCGACGCAGCCCAATATGGACAGCCATCTAACTTCGTGACTGCCATCGTTGATCACAACGGACAGGTAGTGAATGCAACTTCCCTGAAGTGCTCAACTCTATCCAGAGTGGAGCAGGTTGCAATTGCTATGGCACTCCTAGATGGCAGCAAAACAAAAATCTTCACTGATTCGAGATCGGCGGTCAGGGCTTTCGCTTCAGCGTCCATTGCTGAGGAGGCTCACAAGATTCTCCAGAACAAGATCATCTCTAAGCACATCATCACGTGGTTTCCGGCATACCTCGGCCCCCAGCTTGACTCCTTGCCCAACCTCAATGACATCGCCCTCTCCCAAGAGCGCGCGCTAACCCACCGCGCGGGAGCAAGGGCGAGCTCAGAGGACGGGGTTCTCGAGTTTCGGGACACTCTCGCTACTTTCAACGAAATCACTAAGCACTATCACTTGGGTAGGAGGACTTATCCTCCCCCTCACAGCAAACTGGCTAGACCTCTGTCGTCCACTTTCGCATGCTTCAGACTAAGTCCTATCCCAAACTGGCCCTTTTGCATTCGATCACTCCAGAGGCTTTTAGCTCTACTTGCCCCGAATGTGCGGCTGTTAGCAATCTAGAACACATGCTCTGGCGATGCCCCTTGTTACAGGGACCAAGTCGCATCACGGAAGAAGAATGGACCTCTGCCATCCAGAGCTCAGAACTTTCACGACAAACTCGGGCTGTCCAGAGAGCCTACGATGCGGCGGTTAGGCTCAGCCTACCGTCCCCACGTGGGAGCAGCCCGCAGCTCTGCCCTAGGGCAGGGCTTCTCAGGACCTAGTCAATAAAGTTCTTTGTCTGTCTGTCTACTGCCACAGGCAATTTTGAAAAATTTGGTGCAGTTAAAATGAAACACCCCGTATACTCTTATGGTGGGGACACTTCTCGGCTTGCTTGCGAAGCGCGATCGACCAGATAAAGTAACAACATCGCGCGCCCGTCGGTCTAGTGACGGCAGCGGTTACCTGTCGGCGGTACGACGCAACTTTAAGAGAGAAAAGGTGGTTTTATCTCCTGTTGGTATAGCAACCGGCGCTTCGCAGGAAATCCGAAATGATTGACTGCCGCGCGAAAGTAGGTCACCGTGGTGAGGAAACACCACCTATAAGAGAGAGTAATCTAGGTGGTGTAGGATGAGGGGAGCGGGCATCACCTCGGCGGAGCAGATACGGCGACGTGACACCGCCTGCAGACGCTGTTCTCTGGTTGCTTGTGTTATCCGCGTGTTCGTTGTCCGTGCAAACTCTCACCCGCGTTCTAACTTAAGTTGCTTCGTCCCGCCGTTAGATATCCGCTGCCGTCACCGGCCCGATGGACGCTCGCCATTGCTACTTTATCCGGTCGATCGCACCTCGCAAGCATCCTCATCTAAAGAGTATACAGGGTGTCTCAAGTATCATGCACCAAGATTTAAAAATATGCATATGCCACGTAGCTGGACAGAACCAAGATAATGTTCACAGAACTGTGAATACACGCAAAATTGCCGCGCGACTGGCCGCTCGAGGTACTTTGCGTGTATTCGCGGGCTTCTTTCACACTTGGAAAAACACTTTTGTAGCACGTATTGAGCAGCAGAAAGCTGCATCGGGAGTTTTCATGTTGCGCTACAATTTTCTCATTGACAGTTTTGATCTAATTATAATATTTGATAAGTTGATTAATTCATTTGACTAATAGTGTTTTTAGACGGGATGCAAAAGATAATCTGAGTATCTCCAAGCGACGGCAAACATTATCTTGGTTCTGTGAAGCTACGTGGCATTTCCATATTTTTAAATCTTGGTGCAAGGTAGCTGACACACCCTGAATACGTTTGTCTGAGATCAGTGATGCTGTGTTCAGCCGCTATTCTTCCTTTCTGCTGTTTACTTTTTTTAATGTGTAGCATTCTCTCGCTAGGTTCCCGGGTTCCTTTCCTGCTCCGTTTCCTTCCGTTTCGTGTCCCGCTCTACTCCCCCCCCCCCCCCCCCCCCCCAAAAAAAAAAGACCCTTATCGCCATATAGGCTTGAATACGGGAATTTATTTGAAACACAAACTTATGTACATCCGCTTACCGCCCCGTACTTGTGGGACCATGAACCTATGACGCGATATTTTATCAGAAAGCCGCCAGGTGCCAACACACTCCGCCCAAAGCCTATACTATTGGTAGTATGATTTCGACACGCTCAGACTCCATGGCGGCAATCCGGGCTCTTCGCAACAACAAACTCCCCGATAACCTTCATGACGACCTTTCCGACGCTCTCCCTCATCTACCCTGCTATGGTCACTGTGATGTTGGTTACAGGTCATGCGGGGATATCCGGTAATCAGCTCGCTCATGAGCTTGCCGGTCATAATTAAGCTTGTCCGTTAGGCGGGCGCCGGCGATCCCCTGGCCTTACCCACCCATAGCATACGAGGCTGAATTTTTAAAGGAAACTCTAAAGCAGCACTACATTCGCCTCCGGCATTCATTACAGACTCGCCTGTCACCACACCCTTTCCTCTCTACTACCCAAGTACACACGCTCAGGGCCATCCATCTCAACACTTTGATCACTCCAGCACGCCTGTGCCTTTATCGTTACCACTCCGACCACTCGTGTCCCAACTTCCCCTCTACGGACGCAAATGTAGAACAACCTTTTCTCTTCCCCACAGCCCTACAACCCCCTAACTGCCCTAACCCCCACCTCCCGACTGGCGGGTGTGACCTGGAATAGTCTTCTATTTCTCTCTTACACATTCATGACTTGTAACCATTCTGATGAGGTAGGAAAATTCATTAGTAAAAGCTACTCCAAGCCACAGACGACAAACGAGAATCACCTCCCGTCGTTGTCAACCATGTGAAGGTGGAGCTTCAGATGAATATCTAGAGGATAAAGGCGCTGGTTTTTAATAATGTCTGCCGAGTTTCATTGGGCCAACGTAAGCTCTCAAGCAAGCCCACGGAGCTTCCTCGCTGCGTCCGTTCTTGACATCGGCATAGCGACGCAATCGCCACTGCCATGTGAAGATCAAGCGACTAAGTCTGTTTGCTCACTTACAAGGATACCACAACAACTTGACAACCATTGGAATAAGATTACATGTCCTTTCTCAACTGCCTGATGGTAAATTTTTCTTGCGTCCGCGACAAGACGTTCATGGGGTCCACGGCGTAATTCAGGGAGCAAAATCTAGAGAGCTGCCTTAGAATCCTAGAAAATGGACCATTTCCGGGGCGTTTCCTGAATGATCAATTGAAGTGCTGCACGCAGGGCTGCAAGCTCGACAGCCGTCGTTGATGACAAGTGCGATGTCCTGAATTTTATCACTAGGTCTTGCTGGGAGAAATACTGCAGCTGCTGAACTAGAGTGCATGACCGACCCGTCGATGTAATCATGTAAGCGGTTACTGTGGACTTCATGTAGTAGCAGTAATGCTGCGTGCTCTAAGGCTGCTGACAGCATTTTCCCCCTTTTTCTTGCTGCCTGGAATGGCAAGGCATCCTCGAGGTGAGTGCAGAGACCACAGTGGCAACGAAGGCCATGCTTCTTGGACGTAATTCGATGGTAGCGATGCTCCGTGAGCAGTCAGGAGACGGCTAAAACTCATATGTGGCTTAGATGTTGCATGCAAGCTAGATACAGTGGCCTGTCAAACTGATCGCCTGTACTCTCACAGATCCCTTGGGTTGCTGCAGGCTTTTGCCGCTGGATTGGCACAACTGCGCTCATCGACGCCTGCCGACACTGCTAGGCTGATTTCGTCGCCTGGATCCTGCTCTTCTGGCAACGCTGGCCCGGCGCTTCAGCATAAAACGCCCACTCAGCCCGGATCGCTTCGCAGTCGGCAGCGATGCATTCGCCTGTCAAACTGATCGCCTGTACTTTCACAGGTACAGTTTCCTTTGTAATATTTTACTTCTCATCGTACGTGAAGTGCTGCCAACTGTCAAGCGTTGATTTCATAACCTGTCGCGATGCCTGAAGACAATATCTGTATGGCCTGTCAAAAAAGTCTGCTTAGTGATGGACGGATTATGGTGTGTTGCGAATGCAAATATTCATATAATCTCGGACAGACTTGCTCGGGTATTGCCCCTAATACCTTCAATACCATGGGACAGGCGAAACGTGAAGGTTAGGTCTGCAAGACCTGCAGAGCTAACAAAAAACAATGTTTCTTCATCCCAGTCGGATTCAGCTCAGGCGGCAGGCAATAATGACGCTATTTAGTTCTTGTTGCAGAAATCAAGGATGTAAAAAAAGCTTAGAAATACTACCGGCACTGCATGTTAAAGTTGACTCACTGTTGCTTCTGAAAGCAGAATTCTTGAAGCTGACGAAGACCGTCTCTGATCTTGAAGACGCTGTCACTTTCTTATCAAAGCAGTATGAGGCCACATGCAAACAGCTCAAGTTGCCTGAAGCTGCCGCAAGAACCAGAGACAAAGAAATTCAGAAACTAAATGAGACTGTCCGTGCTCAGGCTGAGATATTGCAACGATTGCAACAGGAGCAAAACGAATCTGAACAGCACAGCAGAAAGGCAAACTTGGAAATCCGTGGTTTGCCGGTTGCCGATAAGGAAGATTTGAAGAAAGTACTGAATGATCTTGCTGCGAAGATTGATTTACCCGAATTTTCTGTTGATGATGACGTCATTGCTGCCCACAGCCTTTCTGGCAAGACAGATACTATCCCGATTGTCGTGGTTCATTTCTCAACGGCAAACATGAAAGAAAACTGGATCAAACCTCGTAGAGAACGTCGACAGCTCTATGAGTCGGAACTGCTCACAAAGCTTTACTTCAATGACAATCTAACCAAAGCAAATCGGCGTCTGTTCTGGCTTGCCAGGGCCGCAGGTAAGCAACACAAGCTTTACAAGTTCGTTTGGGTGAGAGGAGGCAAAATCTTCGCTAAGAAGGACGAAGACTCTCCACTCATTCGCATTAGCAATGAAATGGATGTTGAAAAAATACAATGAATATGACTCCGTCCATTTTACTTAATTTTCCAAACTTTCGAACTTTTAAGGACAGCTTCGGTCCGAATTCTGAATTAGACTTTACTTTGGTTAATATAAATATTCTCAGTCTACGTAAATACTGGGACGAGTTTAGAAGTATTGCAGAATATTCAACAAATTTCGTAGATGTATTTGTGCTAACCGAAATAAATATTCCTGAATCAAGCGCACAGTTATTTGTAATAAAACGTTACAGTGCAAAATTTGTGACTCGTTCGCACCATAGAGGGGGTGGAATAGCAGTTTTTGGGAACGAAAAATACACAGTATCATGCATTGACATACATTTCGCTCATGCGGAATGCCTGTGTTTTAATGTAAGCTTTTTTTCAGACTACTCTTACTTAGTGAGCGCTCTACCGGCCTCCTGCAAACAGTTTCAGTCGGTTCTTATTAGAATTAGAAACTATTATGAAGCGTTTCAATTATGAGGAGGTGTTTTGCCACACCGGTGATTTAAACATTTATATATTACGCCCAGGCAAAACTCAAGTGTCAGCTTATTTATCTGCCCTCTCTGCTTTCGGCGCAGAAAGCACGGCCAACACATTCACACGTGAAGAAGTTGTAAATGGCCGAACAACGCATTCTTGCTTAGATCATATCGCTGTACGGGCGCCTAATCACAATCTGCATTCATGATGGGTGATCACGCAGCGCTTAGCATGTACTACAAGACCATATACTACTTAACTGCCTGCCGTTTTAGCTTGAGGCGCCTTTTTAGCACACCTCGCGGTGGGAAGTAAGTAACTCAGACAAACGAATGCACGTTGCCTTTGTTGATCAACGCAAATTGGACGAGATGATTGGCAAGTTCGATTGGTCTTCACTGCTTGTTGCCGGGGCGCTTATGAACAATTTTGTTCGCAAATACGCAGTTTTCAAAAAGCCTGTATACTCGAATTGTTATAACTAAACAGAGAAGTCACAACTGGCTGACCGTAGAAATCATGCATGCGATCGTCTACCGAGATTTGCAGTGGAAACGGTTTAGGCGAGCTCCAAGCAATGCTGAGCATCGCGCTAGCTACAGAATCGCACGGAATAAAGTCGTCGCCCTTATCTGATGCGCAAAACCACGCTACTTTCAGCGTCAGTTTCAATTATATGTTCGAAACCCGGCGAAGACGTGGTAACTGATAAACCATCTACGGGGTAAAGACAGTGCCGACTAAAAGCTAGCCGACGCTTTTCCAGGTGATCTTGCGCAGACAGCCACCCTCTTCAATCAACATTTCGCACGCGTTTCAGGAGCAGCCTCAACGAGGCCAGCTGTCTACTCTGGAAGAGAAAAAATCATATCAGCTTCTGCATTCTTACCAACGATAACGTTTGACGTACTCGCAAGAGTAGTTGCTAGGTTTAGGCAATACAAGCCAGCTGGTATAGACAGTATATCAGTATCTTTGCTCCAACGAAACTTCGACGCGCTATCCGGTACCCTTCTTGCCATATTTAATGGATTCCTAGAGACCGCCACACTGCCGACGGAATTAAAAACAGCCATTGTAACACCATTATTGAAAGGAGGAAAGAAATCTAGTGTGGACAGTTACCGACCTATTTCGATCTTGCCGGTCATGTCACAAATAATAGAAAAAATTCTCTTAGAAACCATGACTTCACTTCGACATCAGTTTTCAGTTGTATCAAGCCGTCAGTTTGGTTTTGTTGCGGGACGGGGCACCAGTGGCTTTGCTCGAGGAATTTTCAGACGAAATAAATACAGCTTTAGAACAAAACATGTTAGCATGTGCATTGTTTCTCGACACTTCTAAAGCGTTCGATACTATGAACCACGAACTCCTGCTTGAAAAACTATACCTGCTCGGTTTCAGAGGGCCGTTTTACCAGTTCCTAAAAATTATTTGTACGGCCGCTGGCAGGTTATACCTCTGGACAACCAGTTATTTATTAATAACAAATTACCTCTAAAAGCTGGAGTGCCTCAAGGCTCTATTTTGTCTCCTCTTCTTTTTAATATATTCATAAATGACTTTTCGTCAGCTGTATCGAAGTGTTTGGTATTTCAGTATGCAGATGATAATGTCCTTATAACAAAACATGTTTGTTACTCAAAAGCCATTGAGTTACTTCAAGAGAGTGTGTACGATGCAATAGCCTGGTTTGCTAATAACTGTTTGTCACTAAAAATGTTGTGTTTTAGAAATCCGCTTAAAACAACTGCTACAAATTTACCACTGTTTCGGCACTGTCCCAATTGCCAATCATGTCAGTGTGTCCCCGCAGAATATGTCAACTCTATTAAATACCTTCGTTTTCTATGACAGTGATCTCTCTTGAAATGATCATATGGCATATATTTGAGGCAGGCTCAGAAGTGTTTCATCGCTACTTTTTAACATTAAATCCATTGTTCCGATGCCTGTAAAAATCACGGTCGCGCACGCCTTAGCATACAATGTATTACGGTATGGCATTACATTGTTTGGTTATTGCTCTTCTCGATGGGAGTGTCGAATTGCTAGAATTCTAAATATATATATATATATATTAAAATCTATTGCGTATAACTCTTCCTCGGCTGACAACTTGTTTACACGTCTGTGTCTTCCGTCATTTAAAACATTGTTCACTCACATGGTTGTGGTAAGATATTTCAGGAACCCCGATTTTAAACAGGAATATATTGCTACCCATGCCCTACGAAAAACATTGCGTTTTAAAATACCCTACTGCAACACAAGATTTGGTAAAGCTATCAGGTATGCTTATATCCCAAGAAGATTCAATGACCTGCCTGATCATATTTTTACTGCAACCACAAAACGAAACTCGAAAAAAAAAATGTTGAAGGCATTATAATCTACGTATAATACTACATATTGTTGTCTTTTCTCGTTATATTGTTTCTTGTCTTTTTGTGTCACTGATTTCAGAGAGTTTCTGTTTATTTAAACTTCGTTTTGATGTTGGCATGAGCTTCACCAGCTTTTTATTGCTGTACACGTGGCCATCTCGTTTATGCTTGCCGACGTGCCGGGCCAAGTCACGCAAGTCATAATTCTTGGCTTTGACGAGCCGTCCTTAATTCTTATGTATGAATATTGTAAGATGGCAATAATAATAATAATAATAATAATAGTAATAATAATAATAATAATAATAATATAATTATATTATTATTATATATAATAAAACATATTATTAATAAATATAATAAATAAAATCAATAATAAATTATTATTATTATTATTATTATTATTATTATTATTATTATTATTATTATTATTATTATTATGTGAATGATATAGCCTCAGAGCGGTAACAAATTCGCTGGAGCTTGCAGGGCCACGACTGTCTCTCGTAGTTGATGCTGCACGAAGTTTTCCTCTAACGGTTATTTACCGGAGGTCCACTTTGGCAGTCGCGCAAACTGGAAAGGAGTCCTAGGCCCGACACTAGTATATGCGAAGCGAAAACCTGATGCCAAACCCGATGCGGTGACAAGAATGACTGCAGCATCAAGATGCAACACGGCGACAATTCACCGTCTATAAAACAATGCTTAAACGGGTGCCTCGCCGATGAGTAGGACAATAATTGACCAACTCTGGTAACACATATTTGAAATTGAACATGTGCATCGAGATGAAAGTGTTTCATCATGCATAAAGCGTTGGAACGTTGTGGTGGCGCAAATGTATTTACCTACATGCTCCCGTGTTTGTTAGGCCGCACTTCGTTTCCGCCCCGAGTCTGTCTCCCTCACATGCGCTAATCGGCGATTTTGTTGGACAGATTTGAAATGTGTCTGCGTCACGCATAAAATTGCGCAAAAACTTGCAATGTTGCGTGCGGATAACCATGCCCAAACCCTTCTCACTACAAAGCAAAGAAATTGTTTCGTAGAGACGAAATGTTCTTGCGCGGCTCGTGGTAGGGACGTAATAACTTTGTATATATTTCACCGTGTTTTTTTTTCCTCATAATGAATGTGTGCTGCTTCATTGCGCATGTGTGGTAACGTCCCTAAGTGGACAGTCTTTCGCTGAAAATAAAGTTAGAGCGAAGTTTGCGTGGTCCGTTATTATTCTTCACGCCTTCGTCTGTTTTGTGCAGCATCTTTTCCTATAAGCTTTGTGGAGCAAAACTACCTCAACAACAGCTTTTATTCATCTTCATAGGTCTCGCTCGTCTCCTTTCGGGGCGCCCTGGAGGGAATTACCAGCGAGCTTTGACCAGGAATTTCCTCATGGGTAATATCGCTGGTTCCTCCCTAATCTCCTTGCTCGGGAATGGCCACCGACGCATCATCCATTGCCTCGCATCTGCCATTATTAGATGCTGCTTTCGACGGCGCGAGAGCGCGAACGGAGATGCTGCCCGGCGCAAATTTTCCTCGGCGTCTGACTTGTACTCCGCGTTCTTCCGTCCTTCCTTTAGATAACATCGTCGCGTGCATTCGTAAAGAAAAATGCAACCACTAATACGATGGCAGTATATGATGTGAATTGTAAATGAATTCTGAGATTTTACGTGCCGAAACTACGATGTGATTATGAGGCACGCCGTTGTGCGGGACTCCCGATTAATTTTGACCACCTGGGGATCGTTAACATGCCCACAATGCACGGGACATGGGCGTCTTTGCATTTCGCACTCATAGAAATGCGGCCGCCACGGCCGGGATTTGTTCCCGTGACCTCGCGCTTCGCAGCGCGACGCCATAGCCCCTTAGCCACCACGGCGAGCGGCCGTATATGATGTACAAATGACTCAAACGTCCCATGAGAATGCGTGACGGTGCTGAGTTATGCACAATTTGTAGACCGCGCATGCCCTGATACAGAAGCTGGTAAACGCGGCGGAGATTTTCCCTTCATCTTTGTAATAATTTTCCTATATAAGAACCAACCGACGCGCGTACTTAATCTCTCAACCCTGATTCCAGACACAGGTGATCGTGGGTTAAGACAAAAGACTGCGTAAGAGGTTTGGTGCTTGTAAGAAAAAGTAATATTAACACCATGCCCCTAAAGAAATGTTTGATAGTTCTACATTGCGGCGCGGCGCGTCTTAGCCTGCTGTAGCTCTGCCGCATAATTAGTACGAGGGTAGCAACAGAATTGAGTGCAAAATCTTTTGAATCAGTTTGTTTGGAACGCAAGTCAAGTGAGAACCATCCCAACGTACTTACTTCAGAAATGCTATATGTGCAGTCGATGGGCGGCCGGTTTCTAAACACGCTGTAGTCTCAAAACGGTGTGTAGAAACCTGAATAAAAAGCGCCACTACTGCAATCGCTGGCGAACGGAGAAATTGAAAGACACGTTGCAAATTCCCCTCTTTAATAGATCAGTTTATGCTTATGCAGTTTCGGTGACGTCAGCACATATCCAATTGCTACTGTAATTGACAGCTGGTCTTTAGTGCCTTATACATGTTGAAATGGCCAAAATTTTGGAATATTTGGTGCAACTACTTCTGGGGAATATTCAAATTACTTATTGTATTTTCCTCTTGCTGATTTCGATGGAAGATTGCTCGGTAAGATTAATCCCCTTTCTCTCTTCCCTCCTCCCCCAAGAAAAAAAAAAGACGTATGTGTTGTGAGTTAGCGTTTCCAGATAACATTATAAAAATACAGTGTCTGTAATCATGCTTTATTAGTAATGTTGCTGCAGCCATACGCCCCGACTTTGACCGTAGACCTCCCAGTTTTGCGAACGTAGTTCCGTTGTCTCGACGGGGGTCCCAATTTCCTGTCCCCAGTCAGCGCATGGACTACGATCTCGCTCACTGTCGACGAGACGGGTGTGCAGATGCGGTGTGGCACAGAGTTATTATATATGTCAAATGGAATTAAATCAATTATTATTTATTATCTAAGATGTTGAAAGCGCAGACAAAAAGGAAAATCAGAAAGCCTTGATGAGTTCTGCGCCCCCGATGCGAACATTTGGCTGCTGAAATCTTGGCTAAGAGAAATAAAACTCTCAAGTCAGAATTCAGGTCAGAAAAAAAAACACTAATGTTATCAAAAGCATGTGTGAAAATGAAGAAAGGGTGGAAATAAAACAGAGCCTAATAATAGCGTAAAGCTGTCTATAACAATCTGCTACAACCTTCTCGGGGCTAGTAACAAAATCAGACAGCGATAAACAGAAACTGAGACAGAAAGAGAAACTCTAACATGTTTGTAGACATGTAATTTGCAATACTCACGATGAACCTGACACTTATGTTCAAAAAAGTAATTACTGTGCAATCAATCTCTCTTTCTTGTGCTCTCGCAACTTTTCTGCAAGGGTGCTGGACACCTGTGGATTTCTTTTTCTCGAGCGTTTTCGTAGGTCTTTCACTGTGAGTACTGCCATCGTCTGCGAATGCAGGGACGATGTTGTTCCTCGGATGTCAACTGTGAGAACTTCAATTGTCGCGTTGCAGGCAATTGTCACGTTGCAGTTATTTCAAGTAGTAAAAACATAAATACCCCAGAAAGTGGATGGGAAAACAGCGCCGCGGTAGCTCAATGGTAAGAACATCGCACGCGCATTGCGAAGACGTGGCATTGTTCCCCAACTACGGCCAATTGTTTTTCATCCATTTTCCTTTCCATTTATTTATAATTTCCGTAATTCAATTAGTAAGTATACAAGTCATTTCCCCTATGTTGTCCTTGGTGTCTTTGTTCATTGGCTTCTTACGATATGATATATATATATATATATATATATATATATATATATATATATATTTGCGAGGAATCGGACTTTCGAAGGCTTCGATTGATGGCGTGGAGAGAGTACTCACATAATATACATAATATATATGTATATTAAATTATGTGAGTACTCTCTCCACGCAGTCAATCAAAGTCTTCCAAAGTCCGAATCCTCGCTTGCAGAGTTCGGTATACAGAAAAAAACTACTTCTACTTATGTCTCTCTCTGTCTGTATATAATATATATATATATATATATATATATATATATATATATGCCATCTTCCACCATACAACTTCGTGCCATTGTATGATTTAAAAATATGGTTTCATCGTAAATGAAAGAAAACTCCTTACCACACACACGCACGCACGCACACATGATTAATTATTTAAAGCGGAATGTTTCGCGCAGTTATAAAAGCGGACACAAAGTACCTGTTTCTGGTGTATTGAACAGACTTTCATCAGGCTTCTTAACACGCAAACATCGCAAGCACTCTTCCACGACTCCCGGGTTACATAAGTGCGGGAGAACTATAAGCAGCCGGAAGGACCGCAAGTGGCAGCTATTTTTTTTTTTAGCTATAGCGGGAGCGTCATTTCATCGTGAAGCAGGAAACATCCACTTCCCAGCCTCCAACCGGAAGTAATGGCCAGTACATGAAGAGCTGACAACTGTTGAAGGGCTCACATGACGTGCATGAAGAGCTGACAATCGCGTTCAATCGTGTGTGTACGGTATAAACCATGGCCCACATTCACAAAAAGTTGTTAGCCTAGAGATGATCGTAAGAAAAAAAAAGCGAGCTAATCAATATACGATTAGCGAAGGCTGCCGCTGAATGCGAAAAATGAACACTTATGAACGGAAGGCTTTGCGAATTGTTATCTAGGTGAGTAATTTGCACATACAAAAGCAAACGATTCTCTAAACAAGTAAAACTGCATTTTAATGTTTCGAACGCCGGGTAAACGTTTACAAATGCCTAAAGGAAAGTTTACAAGTGGGTTTTGTGTACGCAGTGAAAGATGCAATTATATGAAAATTAATACGTTCATTTTATGTAAGTTGAACTTTTGAACATTGTATGTAGTGTGTCTGTGAATGTATCATGGTCGGTTATTCCGCCTATGTGTCTAGTAACATGATTCCATTCATAACGCCCGCATTTATCTGCCGATTGTAATAAATGTTGGCCTTTAACGTTTGTAGAGAATGTTTTTACTTTTAGAGTAATCTCCGCATTTTAGTCTGACCTTTGTAACGCCCTTTAACAACGTAGTGGACAGCATTCAGTTAAGAGAAAAGCTTGCGAACACTTTACAGCTTTTCTGACTGGAGTTTGATTATTAGTCATGAAATGTCTCGGTGTTTCAGCATGAATCACTCTATTTACCACGAAACATTACATTATCACCTGTTTTTTTTTCATGTTTATTTTTTGTTTTTATCTCGCGCACCTATTACGTCTAAGGGCAATGCGAAACGTGATGTATTTTTGTGAGTCGTTATGACATCGAACGCGACATTCTTCAGATGTGTTAAACCGATTAGACAGATCATTTTCAGAGCCAAAGATTCTTGGACCGTGGCCACACGTGTCGCAGGCTTTCAGAGCGACGCCGCATTGCTACGATTCATGAAATCGACTGGTCTCAGTAACCGATTGCAGGCGTGAGGTGATGGACAACTGCACGTGTTCGCATTGATAATACCTTCCTCTGTCCCTACCCATTCTTTCTTTTCCTCCCTGAACCTTCCTCCCCTCGCGCCGGGGTAGCAAACCGGACGCGCGTCTTGTTTACCTCCATGTCTTTCTTTGCTCCTTTTCCTTCTGCTCTAACCTAAAATTGGTCAGAGAGGGGACGGGGAGGGGATGCTAATACAAATATGTAGTAGCGGCAATGCCTGCTAATTCATTGTGGTTAGTTATGGGCGTGCATATACTTGATGGGAACGAAACGAACGGACTTCCAGCGCATTTAAGGTGGGGACTCCCAGCACATTTAGTTCGAGGTTCACGTGCAGACGGAAAGCATTTGTCCCACATTCCTCCAGTAGATCCGTGAAAGGTCGGCGGCCCTTGTTTACTACAGGCGTTCACTTCATTCTGGCGGAAACCTATTTCGCACGAAGCGCTGTTCCACGAAGTCATGCGTCGTTTGCGGGGGAAACATGACTTAGCATTCTGGACTGGACGTTGTTGAGTATTTTTCTCTTTTAGAGCATTTATTGGACTTTATTTTGATTCTACCGAACGGTCGATCTAGAATATTAACCAATGGAGAAAATTTGCAAGATCAAACCGGAGTATTTAGGGCCCCTTGCCCATTCGGTACCAGGCAGGTCTTTTGAAGCCCAAGTTCGCCATATGCGGCTCAGCAGCGCGCGTTCAGAAAACGCCTTTTCTATACAATTTCGCGCTCTGATAGTGGCCACGAGCATGAAGATGTTGAATACGTTCCACTAGAATGTCCGTGACGCGATACTGAGAGACGATATTTGATATGTGACCTAACAGCAGGCTCCACAAGCCCCAAAAAGATCTACTGTCCACGACGAACAGACACATTGCATATGGGCGAGCCCTAATGGCCTCTTTAAATATTTCTGAAAACAAGCAACATCTTTGATAAATACCGGATAGAGTTTGCATAATTCACATTAAGCTGACATTAGGTTTCCTTCTCTGACCTGACGTTACGGCTATTTTTTTTTTTTGTCACTCACTTCATGTGCCTCTTATGACCTGTCTTCAGTGTAAATGAATTTACACTTGCATGTGCTTATGGGACTTGTTTTATTACTTTGGCAATGATTTTGTTTAGAACCGGTAAGTTGCGTTTGTAGTACGTATTAATTAGATGTGAAAATAGTAGCCAGTGCCGCTTAAAAACGCCAATACCCCTAAATACGATACATCAAAAAGTTTCCGAACTCAACGAGAAATAAATAATTAATAAATGGCTGACATATATTTTGGAAGTTCGAACAGCACATTTTCGTGAGCGCCCTGATTATTAATAATTTCTTGCGTGTTGATTTTATTATTGCTCTCCTGACATCCATTTAACCAAAGCAGCATGCGTAAGAGGGTATGGTTTATGCATCCGGGGGCTTATTGCTGCAGAAATGCGGTGGAGGGTGATAAAGACAGCTGCTCATTAATTAAGTACAAAACACAGTAACTTCTCTGATTTTTTTTCTGTAAGTGGCACTTATACGAGAAACAATTCGACACATGCTTTTGCGCAAAAGGCAAAACTCATGAGTAGTACGTTCTAATGCGCCATCACGTATGGAAAAGTTAAGGAAACTGAGGGAACAATAGATGCGGAAACCACATGGGCCGCTTCTATTGACGTTGATTACTGCTTCACCAACTTAAGAAAAACACCTTGTACAAGCAAAAAATAAAAATAAAAAAGAAGCTTATCTGCTAAAAGATAGGCTCTCTGCGCGCACCAAGAAAACAGTAAGAGAGTCTGCCTTCTATAAGAAGCCACACTCACCGTCACGAAAGCGAAGAAAGGAAAAAAAAAAGTACTTCACAACCTTTCAAGTCCAAGTAGCCGGCTTCAGATACGCTTCTTGTCCACTCCGGTCACGTAACAGCTACAGGTGAACGTACAAACAAACAGAGACTCACGTTGAGCACAATCGTTTTGTTTTCTTCCAGCTATTCTTATTTTCGTATTCAAAGACGCCGCTTCTAAGAAAAAAAAAAAGAACAGAAGAATAAGCTACTGCTACGAAATTACGAAGTGACCGCTTTGTTTCTCTTCCGCCAATCGCGTGTAAAACGCGCGGGGCAACGGAGAGTTTGTACGTGCGCTACTCACCGACACGGCGCGCGCGTATAATCCACAGCGATGGAGGGTCCCGAGCGTGTCGAAGCGGGCGGCCGAGGCGGCATGTGTGGACCCAACGGGAGCGCGCGACACCGTCGAGGCCCCGGCGGAGCCGAGGCGACAGGGGCCGCCACCGGCAAGGAGGAGAAGGACGCGGCTCCTCATTCTCTACTACGGCTCCCCATTTCCCCCTACGGCTCTGCGTTTTCCAGCTCTCCTTCTCTCTATTTCACTCTCTCTCTCTCTCTCACTCTTCTTTCTCAGTTACCTCTTCCGCGATGTGTAGCCCGCGCTTGGAGCTGGCTCGTCTTCCCTTCTTACCTTGTTTGGGAAAAAAAAGTGAGCATTGCTGGAGGAACTAGAGATAGGGAGACGGGGTGGCCCATTCAGACCGGCGAGGAAGCGGAGGCCTCCCGAATAGGGAGATTCCGTCGCCGAGCGCATTTTGGCGGCGACACTCGGTCGCGTCGTCTCGAAGGCACGTTCGCCGTAGAATTTACTGCTCGAGCACGTTTCGTGCGGCAAGCTTAGTCGAAGCGCGGCTGAGCCGCTGGCGTGCCGAAGGATACGGGCAGTTAAGGTAAAGCGTGAAGAAAAAAAAATACATTTCCTGGTTGATCTGGATCAGTCACGTATTTCAAGTTTTTTTCTCCTTCCTTTCTTATTTTTTTTTCTTCAGGAAGATAGTTCGCCACGCCAAACTTTGTTGCTCCCATAAGGATCAGTGAGAACGCCGAGACGCATTAATGTGCAGTAGAGCGTCGACGTTAAGCCTACGAGCTAGCTCGAGACAATGCTAGCAGTTTGCTTGCGACCTACTTAGAAGCCAATGCAGACCATTTTAGGTTTAATTTAGTAGAGTGCTGAGAGTGTTTGCTGGAAATTTAAAATTGTAGATCGAAGAAAAAAGAAAACTGAAGAAGGAACAACGGGTATGTAAGGATACCATGGGCATGCGAGAATCGGTGATAATCGAAATTTGCTTTTGATACTTACTGCAATGTCCTCACTTCTATACGTAGCTCAACGCTCCTCGCTCAATGTGCGCTCTGGTTATACTTTGTTTTCTTTACTTTTTTCTCCACACTCGGTTGCTTTTATTGCCGATTTCCCTTCTCTTGCTGGCTTCATCACTTCTTACCTCTTGTTCTGCTTGTACATTTGGACATCTACCCGGTGGTACATAATTAATTCGGCGTATTGGCCAAAAATGTTCACTTACTCAATGCCGCATGCCAAGTATACTCGGCAAGACAGCAGTAGTCATCGCCCACAGAGGGGGGGGGTTGGAGCAGAGATAGCTTCGCTTGAAAACAGGGACTCAATTCACGAAGCTCTTTGTTTCGTAATTACTGCTAGCGAATTGCTAGCCGCGTTCGCTAATAATATGGTCAAAATCAGGATTATCTGGCACCTTCTCTTACGGGTGTTTCTAACGTGAAAACGTTTTTTTTTCTTTGTTTTTTGTTTGTAAATTCAGACCCGGGTCGGCAGGAAACCAACCAGATACAATGGTTGATCAACGCTGCAACATGTTGTATATCGCATATATTGTTGCAACTTCTTTCTACTTCCCTCCCCGCAAAATTTTAACTCGAACATTTGTGAACATCATTAAGAAAAAAAAAGAAATTTCAATAAATTGCGATGTCACTCTCAGTATCTATTGGGAAACGATCATCGCTGCCACTTAATATAGCGTAAACGGGTTGGCCAGAATAAGCTTCAAACCTGGCCCGTATATATACAAAAAAAAAAAAGAACAGAGAATGAAGTTATGCTAAAGTTGTACGTGATCATGATGTTTGATATGTTAGGTGATCATGATGTTTGTTATCATGATGGAGACGTATTATTCTGCGCGCTAAAAGCTAAATGGAATACCAACATGCCTAAACTTAAGTTCTTGCATATTAGGGAGCTTTAGGTATTGCGCACCCAAATGCAGGACACGCGAACCATCGGGCGTACAAAAAAAAAAAAAAAACGCAAACGTGTATACAAGTATACTCCGAGTACACAAAGGAACGATAGCAGGGAGTGGGGCGTTGGGTACGCAAAGACGCATGGCTGCGCTATTTCTATAACTCCGTATTAGGGAAGACGACCAACCAGAGCGGCTGCCCCGGAAAGGCGGTGGTCCAGGGTTCGAGTGCCGGACCAGGACGAAATTTTCTTCAACTGCGAGGCTTTTCTTTCTGGGAACCCTTATGGGTTTTCTTCGTAGCAATTGCTACGATTGGGTGGATCTCTTATTTTCCATTTAATTACTTCTCCCCACCTAGCGGGTTTCCACTGAACTATTACGTCCACGACTGTTATGACGTGTACGCACTGATTATATATGATTAGATCAAACAAAAGAAAAATAATTGTTTCCTATTGTACGCCTTTTTCGCCATTAGCCCAGCGCTATTGGTCAACTTTTTTCCAGGCTGCGCCCACTTCGGCTGCCTGTCACGCGAGGTCCCAAAACCGCGAAGCCTAACCACGTGAAAGTGACGTGTACGCATTAAAGATTCATTAATATGCCGAACAAAACTGGGTCCCATTTCACGAAAACTTCTTACGCTAGAAGTTTTCATAAGAAAGAATTTTAGCCAATCCGGATGCCAGAGATATCATCAGAGATTGCGGTCAGCCAATGGCAAAGTGACATTACGAAAGAAAAGCTTTGTGAATCTGGCCTAGAGCACAGCACGGGCCGATTTTTTTCAGCCCGGGCCCGGCCCGGGCACGTTTTTACGTTGGGCTGCCCGCCCGAGCCCGGTCAAAACTTTTATGGCGAGACCCGGGCCCGGCCCGGGCCCGGAAATAATCTACGTTACCCGCCCGGCCCGGCCCGCCACTCCTTTACCTTAGGCCCGAGCCTGGCCCGAGCCCGACTCGAAACCGGCCCGAACCCGACCCGAGACCGAAAAATACATGTTTTTCAGAGTTTAGACGCCCGAGAATAACTCGCTGCACGTTACATGCACACCACCAGAAAGGCCGAGCCCGGCCCGGGCCCGCGTCAAAAAACCCGAGCCCGGCCCGGGTCAAAAAGCACACGCCGTGCCCGAGCCTGGCCCGAGCCCGTGAAAAAACTGCTCTACCCGGCCCGGCCCGGGCTTTCGGGTAAGCCCGAGCCCGTGCAGTGCTCTAATCTGGCCCCTGATTTTTTTCGGAATAGCCGGAGACTATCCCGTTCCGAAAGGAATAGAAGATGTCTGCCAGGTGATCGCTCTATCAGCGGCTACTCGGAGCTGCTGGGGAGAATGAATATATTTGCGTATCATTTGCGTGTTTGCGTGGCAGTATAACGTTGTCAACTGCTTTCGACCCCGTATACGACATCGCTCTGCCGACTAATCTTCGCTGAGGATCCGTCTTAGTGGCATTTTTAACCTTCCATTGCACGCCTCCGCAATTTTCGAGCAGCCAACATTAGCTAAGCGAGGGAAAGCAGACCAATCGCACACGCATCCAACACGTTCCTCATCCTGATATCTACTTTCACTGCACTAGGTCGGAACTTCCTAAACCCTTGCCACTTCTACGTGCTGCTCGCCACTTGTCAGCCAATGAGATAAGAAAAAACAGTAAAGGTAGGCAATGCTATTCGCTTTGAAAGCAAGCAAAAGGGACCTTCTATAAACGAGAAGAGTGCTTGATTGGACGGTTCAAACAACGCTGTGGGTCACCACCCAATTCTTGCGTCGACGGTTACGTAACTTTGACTTGAGGCGATTGGAATAAAAACAGATTAGAATAGTTCTGCGTTACAGGGTCCCTGACTGGCATAAGTATAACAGCAGGGCCTTCGTTGCTCTGATTGAGTCCCGACGTTTGTCTCAGGGCTCTGGGAAATCACTAGTCTCTATTTGTCCTCGTTACCAAGTGAAGTCTTTGCTGCTATCCACTCTGAGCTATAGCGGCGACGGTGACGTAGCACGTGCTCAATGTCATTAGGTAGTGATTTTTTAATCTTAGCTCGTCACTCGTGGGTATATAGTGCTTATATCACCGAGTAGTTGACTGCACTGATTCAAGTTTCTTTTTGGTGATCTCAAGAGATGAGCTCGAATCTACGAGAATTACCCGCTTTTGTGTAGTTTGATTGTAGACATGGTGGAATGCCACCCGGATGTAGTAGGCGACGGATGTAGCTCCGTTGTTGTAGACGACGTCCTGTGGCACAGCTTTTTTGAAGAGGAACCTAGTACACGGGTACATATAGAGCCCAATAATCCTTTATTTATCACATTCCCACAGCACCAAACGACGACATTACAGTGTGGGGAAGTTGAAAAAACAATGTACAAGTTAAGGTTACTAACCGAAAAATATTAAATGAAAAAGGAACACATGCTTACACATTAGCAACACATTTTTGCCGTGATTGCGCATTGCCCGCACGGCCTCATTCTTGGCCTCAGTTTTCTCTCAATGCATTCAGCTCTTATTGATTGCTCTGCCAGCACCCTCCATCTAGAGCTGCCAGTTCTTTCGGATACTTGTGACGCAAACCCCAGCCGCTTATGCACCACCAGCTTCGTTTGAATGCCGCCCAAATCACTATCATATATCGAGCTGTCGTCTTCCCCGCCCGTTCGTGATGGAGAGTATCGCATCACTCCGCAGCCCGACATTCCACTGCAGCATGATGTCACCGCACCTCACACAGTTCTGACTATCACGGCCAACTGGACTTGCATTCCTGTCATAAACTTCGTTCTAACCAAGCAAATTGTGCCTCAAGGAATTTGCCTCGCCCAACTTGAGCCTTTAGATGACTATCACGTGGCGGCTTTCTCGCCGGACGCTTTGTTTGAGCATACCGGGTCTCCAAGGTCTGTCTCTTGAGCTGATAGCAAGATTCAGAAAATTATCACGATGGATCTTTTACCTGCACAAGCTGAAGACATACACCATGTTTTGTCTTCCTACAGGGATGTTTTCCACTTTGACAATCGCCTATTAGGTCGGATGCTAGCTGTAAAGTATCGTATTAACACTGGAGATGCTACTCCTACTCACCGTAGACCATATCGAGTATCTCTATCAGAACACCAGGTGATTCAAACTGAGGGTTACAAGATGATAGATAAAAGCATCATTGAGCTTTCTTCTAGTCCCTGGGCGTCGCCGGTAGTATTGGTTAAGAAGGACGGGACATGGCGCTTCTGTGTGGATTACTGCCATCTGAACAAAGTTACTAAAAAAAAAAACGTGTACCCACTGTCGCGAATCGACGACACCCTTGACTGCCTCTACGGCACCAGCTACCTCTCCTTTATTGACCATCGATCTGGGTACTGGCAGATCGCCGTCGACGATATGGACAGAGAAAAGATCGCATTTATAACATCCGATGGTCTTTCCCAGTTCAAAGGTATGCCCTTTGAATTATGTAACGCGCCGGCTACTTTTGAGCGTATGATGGACTCCTTGCTTCAGGATTTCAAATAAGCCACATGTCTGTGCTACCTTGACGACGTCATTGTCTTTTCAACAACATTTGATAATCAAGTTGAACGTCTCTCAACCATACTTGACAATTTTCGTAAGGCCAGGCTGCAACTCAACTCATCGAAATGCCGTTTCGGCCGCCGCCAAATTACGGTTTTGGGCCATCTTGTCGATCCTTCCGGAGCACCACCTGACCCAGACGAAATTCGTGCCATCCGATACTTTCCGGTTCCGAAGTCAGCCACAGACGTTCGCCGTTTTGTTGGGCTGTTTTCTTACTTCCGCCGCTTTGTACAAGATTTTGGCGCTATTGCACGACCTTTCAATGTCCTTTTCAAGAAAGGCGTGCCCTTTTCACGGGGACCTCCACAATCTGCCACCTTCTCTCGCCTCATCAGCTAAGGCATCATAGGCATCATAGACAAAGCTGCAGAACATTTGTTATCCTTAATCGCCTCACCAAATACCTAGAAGACTGAAATTTACCCACACGCAATGGTCGACTTCAGAGCGGGGCTATCCACACAAGACGCGATGAAGCTCAACAAGCATCAGATCATCGACAACAACTCCAGAGACCTAAAAGCCATCCTAGGACTCGACCTAGAAAAAGCATTCGACAACTTATCACTTGAGTTTATACTAGAGACTATCTCGGACATCACTCTCGGCTCTAGATTCGAGGATCTGCAACGGCTGATTGTGAGGGCCTAGGACGCGGACCGAGCTCAAGGCATTCTGGAATGAGGACGCCTCTCCAAAGCTTTATTTATCTAATAAAGATGTTTATTCTCTCTCTCCATGCATATGTCAGCTCTTTCTTAACCAACAGCAACGCTCAAGGCAGAAGAGCTGACGTCGCAAATTATCACCCTAGGTAGGGAAGTTGAGGCAGGGATTTGTGCTATTGTCTAGGTGTGCTGTGGTGTACGAATGGTGCGAGGCGATCAATAAAGACATCAAGAGAGTCACTTCTCACGATGGAGTTAGGCACCTGGTTTCATTCTTTAGTCACTCGAGGAAAAAAAGCTGTATTTAAAACAATTATTATGAGAAAGTGGCACAGGAATGTACATACTGTGGCGATGTCTAGATGGTTGGTCGGGGTGAACTGTAAAGTACTGTGTTGTATTAATCTTAAGTGACCGTGAATCAGCATGAAAAGAAACTTCATCCTTTCAACCTTTGTTCTACCTTCGAGAGTTTCAAGGTTTGCTTGTTTACATAACGCGGTCGGTGAATAGATGCAGCGATATTTATTATATATAAAACGGGAAGCCAGTCTCTGCACTTTTTCTATTTTTGCTATATTAGATGCGGTGTAGGGATCCCACACAATTTTTTCGTATTCAATAACTGGTCTTACCAGTGTTATATAGGAAAGTAATTTTACATCGGGAGTTGCATTGCGGATGTTACGGCTCAGACCCCAAATTACCCGATAAGCCTTGGAGCACACATTATCTATGTGCGTATTCCAGCGTAGGTCGGAAGTGAAGGTTAAACCGAGGTACTTGTGCTGTTGCTCTCTATTAACTTGGTTACCTGCAATGATGTAAGGGTATTTCATTGCATTTTTCTTTCTAGTGACGGACATGATTACTGACTTGTCCGGATTTAGCACCATTTGCCATGTGGAGCACCATTTTTCTATTTCTTGTAAGTTAATGCTTAGCTTCTCTTGGTCACTTGGGGATTGAATTGTGTTGTATATGACACAATCATTTGCGAACAATCTTACTGGAACTGTGATAGATTTTGGTGGATCATTTATGAAAACCAGGAACAAAAGAGGGCCCAAGACCCTGTAACCCTAAATGGAAACCCTCGGAGAAAGCAAAGCTAAATGTCCAGCTCAGAAAGATAGCCAAACAAGCGCTAGGTAGCCCTAACTGTACATGCACGGAACGCCTAATGTAACTTGGCATACATAACATCTTCGAGGAGATTGCAGAAGCACAAGAAAGAACTCAAATCGCAAGACTATCAAACACCAGGTCGGGTCGAGCCTTACTCCAAGAACTAGACTTTGAAGCAGCAATGATCAGCTCCCTATGTGCAGACATACCCCTGGACATTCGCAAACGATATAAAGTCAGACAATTGCACCGCAACATGAATCCTGAACACAATGTAGAGAGAAGACTAGCCAGAGGAGCCTGCCTACTCCGGACCATTCGCAAAGAAAAGCAAAGAGTTTGCTTCGTAGACGCCGCCCGACATGGGGACAGAAAAGCTTTCACTGTTGCGCTGGTAGACAACCAAGTCAAAACCATAAACTCAGCCATGGTCAACATGGACAAACCAGAGGTCGCGGAGCAAGTAGCGATCGCTGTAGCACTAACCGATTGAAGTAGACCATACATTTATAGCGATTGACGAAGTGCAGTCAGGGCATTTCAGAAAGGTACGATATCACAACAGACATTACACATCATCAAAAAGAGCACGATCTATTACCACTCCTTATGCTGGTTCCCAGCACACCTAGGCAATATAAGAAAACGCCCCCCCCCCCCCCCCCCCCCCCCCCTGAATCTCAACGAGATGGCTCATAATAGCGCGCGCAAACTAACCCTGCGCGATGCCACCCTTGAGGGTTCAAACCATCCCCAAGAGAACAAGAATGCCCCCTCTACATACAACGAGCTCACAAAACACTTCTATCTCCGGTGAAGAGAATTTAGCACCCCACGCCCCACATTAAAAAGGCCACAGGCACTTACTTTAAAAATATTACAAACAAACGCTTATCCCACGCCAAAAAACTACATTTATACATGGCAGAGAATTATCCTAACACACAATGTGTAGACTGCAATGCACCACTTGACTTAGAGCACATGCTCTGGTCGTGCAACCGAACTAACGAAAATGTCACCAAGGATCGGGACAGGCTGAAGGCCGTGCTTCGCAGCCCAGACCTGACCGAGCAATTATGGGTCGTCCAGCAAGCCCACGACGCGGCCAAAAGGCTCTGCCTACCAGTCCCTACGTGGGAGCAGCCCACTTTGTGAGGGAACTCACAATTTGCAGGACCCAATAAATGTTTTCCATCCATCCATCCATCTCGTCTCATCACGCATTTGACCTCACCACCGATCCTCGTCCACTTCGACCCTAATGTCTCAGCAGAATTGCGTACGCATGCCAGTGGTCATGGTGTCGACGCTGACCTAGCCCAGCGTCAGCGTGGCCAAGATCGCGTTATCGCCTATTCCAGCCGCCTCCTCTCATCACTAGAGTGCAAATGTTCAATTACGGAACGAGCATGCCTTGCTCTTGTGTGAGCGGTTGCAAAGTTCTGTCTTTACCTTTGCGACCATCCCTTTTCCTTAGTTACCGACCACCATGCTCTCTGCTGGCTTTCCTCCCTCAAGGATCACAACGGGCCGGCTTAGTCGTTGGGCTTTGAGGCTCCAAGAGCTTTCATACTCTGTAATTTAGAAGTCCGGACACCTGCACCAAGACGCCGCTAGTTTGTCGCGTTACCCTGTCGACAGCTCTGACGTACATTGATAATGCTGCTTCTGTTTTCTCCGTGTCACAGCTGCTCTGTATCGCCGACGAGCAACATCGTGATGCCTCACTCAAAGTGCTCATCGATCGTTTTGAATCCACGTCCGACGACGCTTCCTTGCACCTCTTCGTTTTTCCGGGGTAGCACATTGTACCCTCATAATGTTCATCCCGAAGGTCTCGATCTCCTCCTTGTAATCCCATAGCACCTTCATGCGAGCGTTCTAAAGGAGCTTCACGACGCGCCCACCGCTGGACATCTCGGCGTGTCTGAAACTTACGACAGAGTACGCCGCCGCTTGTTCTGGCCTGGTCTTGCACGTTCTGCGTTACGTAGTGTCGCTGCTTGTAAGCCATGTAAACGGTGCAAAAAAACATCCCTGCTTCCCGCTTGGTAGCTGCAGCCACTTGAAATACCGGTAGAGCAATTCGGTCGTGTCGGCTTGGACCTACTGGACCCTTTTCAGGCATCTGCGTCGGGGAACAAGTGGGTTACTGTCGCTGTTGACTACGCGACCAGATACGCCATTACACGCGCGCTCCCAACCAGCTGCGCTACGGATGTGGCAGATTTCCTGCTACACGATGTTATTCTGATGCATGGAGCTCCACGTCAAATGCTCATAGACCGAGGCCGTACCTTCTTGTCCAAGGTCTTCAATGGCATCATGCACGTCTGCTCAATCCAGCATCAACTTACCACCTGCTACCATCCACAAACCAACACCAAGCGATTGAACCGTTTTTTTACAAATATGCTGGCGAAATACGTTTCAGCCGATCAGCGCAATGGGGACCTCGCTCTACCGTACATTACCTTCGTCTAAAATTCTTCTCGCCTTGGCACTACCGGCTATTCCCCGTTCTACCTCTTGTATGGCTGTAAACCCCCGTTTCCGGTCGACACTTTGCTACCATCGATAACAACCTCGACAAGTTAATATGCGCGTGATGCCATCGCTCGCGCTTACTACGCTCGACAACTTGCACGCGCTCGCCTGACAGTGTCGCCAGAGAACCAGGAGCGTCACTACGACCTCTGTCACCGTGACGTGCACTTTTCGCCGGGCGCCCTTGGGCTGTGCTGCTTTGGACACCTTCCCTTCGAGTAGGCCTTCGCGAGAAACTCCTGTCTTGTTACAAAGGCCCATATCGCGTGCTTCGCCAAGTCACCGGTGTTACCTATGAAGTCGTTCCAGCCACCCTCGCAACGTCCTCCGCTCCGACCACCAGTCTCAAGCCCTACAATTCTCTGCTGGCCACAGATATCTAACGGCACCGGGACGGTGCTTTTGCCGCCGTGGGTTGTGTTGCGATACAACAGGCGCTTATGAGACATGGCGCAGAGAAAGACGATGACGGACATCTGGGCTTGGCACGAGCTGGTTACCATCTTGGTCTCTGGCTGCGCTGCTCTTGAAAATACATCGTAGTTAGTTTCTTGGTTTGTGTCTCTCCGCACGTAATAATATACTATAGCTAACACAGCGTTTGCAACTCATTTGCAAAAAAAAAAAAAAAAACCGCTTAACCTTGCACTCGGCCGCACAACGCTTGAAACAGCGAAGCTGGGCGATCGTAGCCCAGCATTTTCCGTAAGTACACACGAAGTTTTTATGTTATTAACTCAGGATGATGATAATTTATTTTCGCGCGACTCGGACTTACGACTGTCACTGTGCGTTGCATAGCGCAGCTTGCAACACCGACAGCGCATTGCAATGCCGACAACGCGTTCCAGCAGACCCGCTCCGTGAAAGCGTCTCTGTCTTGCTCACTCCTAATTTCTTTATCTCTCTGCCAAGCATAGCGCGCAAAACCTCTTCTTCACCTCGCAGAGCACGAGCGTGCGAACGCGCCAGCTGTGTACGAAGACGACGACGCTCGAACGCAATCATATGGTTCGCATAAATGCATGCTGTGTAAGCGTGGCTGAATAGCCTAGTGGTTACGACGCTCGCCTTGGAACCGTCGGTACGTGGGTTCGCATGGGCAAGAAAGTTTATATACTTTTATTTCTTCAAAGTTTCTTGATACGAACCACGAATTACGGCTGGTTTAAACAGCTTCGCTGTTGAAAAGTAAATAATTCATCGGACCACCGGACGTAACTGTAACCACATCGTGGGGTAGTCTATTTTATTTTCTTGTGGTCTGTGGGAGAAAGGACGATTTCAAGAAGGTATGGACCCGTATTCATAAACATTTGCTCTTACCAACTACGTTAAGAACATTTTTTGGTGAATATTGGCCTAAATTACGTTAAGTTGCAAAGCGGGAAAGACAGAAAATTGCACTGAATAGCGCAAATAAAACACGGATAGAGGAAGGACACTTGTGTCCTTCCGCTGTCCTTGTTTTATTTTGTGTTATGCATTACAATATCTCGTAACGACAAGGCGGAATCTCTAACCATTCTCAAAAAGCAGCAGGCCTTTCATGCGGAATATATTCGAACAATTGAAGCATTATTAGATTGTATGAGAGAACACTCGAAAGAAACTACAGCCATCGAACCATCTCAAGGAACTTGGATTATTGGACTCGCGCTTTGCGATGGTTACAATACATGCCGCATCAACTTTCTGCTTCCGCTGCCGTCGCTCTGAAGGACTTAAGAAGGGGTGGTAGGATCTGCCGTAGCGTGTAATTGTTTCTGACGTCGATGGGAGCTGCGAGATTTAGAACAGGCACCATCTGTAACTTTGCAGTTATGTTATGCTTTCGTTGTGCACTTGTCTTGCTGTGGTGACACCGTTGTGCAGCGGTGGCCGTTGGAGATGAGTGTGCTTGTTCGTCCGTGAATAACAGAAATCGCCGGTGGCCTAAGCTGGATTCCGTGCGAGTGTAAGAAAAGGCTCTTGTTTTACATGGCTCATTTTTCTCCGTGACAGTGTGCCGGGTTGTGGGCACAGCCATGTTCTATGCCCCTTTCTTTATGATATTTTTTGTCCAGATTGCAATGCTTAATCAGTCTTTTTTCCTTTTATTGCCTTTAGATGCCTTAAGCCCTTTTTTCCCAGCACAGGGTAGCCTGCCGGCCTGTACCAACGTTTATAGATACTTTTTCAGTTCCGTATCTCCGCGCCGCGCCCATGGAGAGAAGGCGGCCTGTCGCGATTCTCGCCACCGCGGCGCTGCGGTTACGGGTTGCGCTAGGAGAGCGAGCGTCGTCTGCTAGCGGGCAGCGTTCCGCCGCGGCATCTCAGGTTCTTCCCACTTCTGGCTGTGTACTGCAAAATAAATACCTGTTCTGGGAAAGTTGCTCTGCATTTTTTGCGGCTACTCCAGTTCACGATTTATTTGAAACGGGCCGTATTGCGCAAGGAGTAATGTGTATGCCCAGGGATTTTGAGCGGGGGGTAAAATATCAATGACAGCGTTTTAAACGAACGTTCGCGCAGCAGTGGCTGTCAAGTGTGCACGCGAATTCACTTGCCATGCCAATCGTGCGAATCTATTGCAGCACGAATGGTACTTCCTTACAGCCGTGCAGAACAACTGTTTTCTTTATGATAGACATCCGAATAGCTTAGCTTCTGAGCCTCAGGAGCTGGCTGCCCGCTTCAAGTTCAGCGACTGCGCAACTCGGAACCATCGAGTGCTACCTTGTATTCTTCCATCCGAAATGCTCCACGCTCATTCTACTTTAAAGAAATATTCGACATGGGCTTATTCAATACATATGTATCGCGATGCACACGCAGTACACAGTGATTCTATGAGCATGATCCGTGCGCGAACACGAGGACGAAGAAAAGAACCAACTAGGCCAAGGTCAAACCTTGAAGCGGCTCAGCTTCTCACTGAGCCGCTTCACTTCCCGCTTTTTGCGCTCACGTGCTGCGTTGGCACGAATCAATCGCTTCCTCAGCACACAAGCTGCGACAGGGACCTTCCTCCTTGCTGGCGTAGATGTCTTCTTCTTCAGGCTCTTATTCAAAGTGACGCACATATTGCTGACACGTTTTTCTCATCCGTCAAAACTGAGCAGTCCTTGTGGAACAATGTGCTTCCAACTTTCACCCCTGTTCTGATGGTGGCAACATCACTGCAAGAGTAGCCTAGGCAAAATTGTTTGTTGTGTACAATCTGCAGCAGGGCTTCTAGATCTTGCAGAAAACGAATCTTTACATCAAACGACGACTGTCGGAGCAGCCTCCCATTTGCGTGGACAACATAGGTGATATCGTCCCGCAGAACGACGCTCTTCAGGATTGTGTACGCCCCCGCTTTCATTCCGGCCACGTAAAAAACAATCTGTCGACGCTGCCCTGGTTCTTCTTCGAGTACTGCCATTGTCCAGTTGGCTGGGAGCCGTATTGACGCACTGTTCTAGACAATCTGAGCAAAATTGGTGCACTGCAGGGGAACAGGTGCCTCATGGTTAAACAGTTCCTCTGGTCGCTCGTAGGCAAGTGCGCTTCATTTGTGGTCACATCGTGCGTAGATGCTGCCTTTCTCTTTTTCGGAGATCGCCGCCCAGTCTGCTTTCTCGACAAGTAACTGGGAAGGTTGGGAAAGTTAACGGGGACTGCACCTTCCTTCAATGCCCAGTACGCCCGGTCGATCTCGACGACTTCACTGTTGATAACATGCCTAAACGTTTTCGAAATGTCCGCTTCGAGAAAATGAACGTCACAAACCTTGCTAGTTTTGCTTAGCTCTTTGTCCGCGCGGGGAATAGCTCTTTTCCATTTACTGAGAAGCTCCGGATCCGATGGCGGCGCAAAAAAGTAACGCTTCTGAGTGTTGCTTCTGTACCCGCTGGTACAGCCAGGTGCGAAGCAGGTTAGTATTCCGCTAAGCCCAGCACATCAGATAAAACACAGCGTGTTGTCGGAGTCACCAAATGCTTCCGTCCGCGGCCGCACTGTTCAATAGCCCCACAAACCGAACGCACTGAAAGGGCAAGGTTCTCGCACAGGGTTCAAGACAAACGCAAGCGAAAAGAATCGTGTAAAAGGGACACGCAACTGCGTCACTGAATAAAGAACCAAACTGCGCCGCAACTGGCGAACGCCGTCACGGCGTTCGGGCGAACGCCGTGAACGCTGCCGCCGACACCGCGCAACCCGCGACTGCAGCGCCCTCTCAGCGCCTAGGAAGAAATCACGCCCGCCTGGGAAGGCGGAGTTCCAGAACTGAAAAAGTATCTATAAACGTTGGCCTGTACACTATCTAATCTCACTGTCAATGAAGGCGGAGTTCCAGAACTGAAAAAGTATCTATAAACGTTGGCCTGTACACTATCTAATCTCACTGTCAATCTCGGTCATTTTGCTTATCAGTTTGAAGAGAGATTCCACGAACGTTTTTGCGTGAAGTTTATGCTGATCACATGAAAAAAATAATATAAAAACTGTCAGCCCTTCCACTGGGGTGGAGATGGAAGACCAGCGAAGGCTGTACTATGGTGGGAATTATGTATTTCCAATTATGACTATTAAGATGTGATGTTGTAATTGGTTATTTGAGCTATTAAGGAGTGAGAAATATATATATGATCCGGTGGTTTTCATTTATTTAATGACCACAGGGACCATGGCCTTATGGTCGCTACGGTACACCGCCATAGGTTGTACGACAAACTTTGGCACGTTCTTCATAAACACGTCACCAACGCCGCGCGCGTTCGGTGCGAACGCGGGAAAAACGCCGCAGCCATCGACAACAGTTCTGCACGTTGTTTGTGTCAACGTTTATAGATATCTATAAACGTTGGTTTGTGTGACCGCACACAACCGCTGTCAAAACGCTGGCTACGTGACGGAACGGCTAAACGCCGTTGTCGACACTGTTATGGGAGAGGCGGGCGAGAGCCCAGAGAGAGTCGGCGGCACAGGCGGCAGAGGCCGGCAGGGCTGTGCGCATGCGCCGCAGTGCGAGATCGGGCACGCACAGTCTAGGGTGCCTCGATGCCCACCTCACCCAGCGCTTCCACTGGGAAGTCGCGTTTGCTCTCCGCCGTGCATTCGCTCCCCGTGAAAGCGCCCGTCCCTCGCCCTCACGCGCTTTCACTTGCACATAAATCGCGTTTGCCCTCCGCCGTGCGCTCGCTCCCTGTGAAAGCGCGCGTCACTCGCCTTGGCGCGCTTTCACTCGCACATAAGTCGCGTTTGCTCTCCGCCGTGCGTTCGCTCCCCGTGAAAGCGCGCGTCCCTCGCCCTCGCGCGCTTTCACTCGCGCATATATACAGCATACGGCCAGTAAGAGTTTTTTTCTATTGCCGGACGCGACCATCGAAGAGTGAGCCCTTAACAGCTTCGCTGTAAAAATAAAGGTAGCAAAGTGCCCATCAGAGGACGTAGCACATGCTCGACTGGTTGTGTATGTCACGTGACATACACACAGTTGAAGCGGCGTGCTATCATGGGACGTTATTTTACGACGCCCGTCTGCATCAACCATTAAATTTTCTAATACGAGAGGCGGGCTCACTTCCTTGGGTATCTTCGCGAAATAAATACGTCTTTCCGGGTTGCACCGTTGGTGTGATTACGCGTGCATTGCCTTCCGCTATGAAGGCAATGCACGCGTATGACCACAGAAGAAGGCTCACAATTTTCGTTTCAAGTACTCACAAGAAGGCTCACAATTTTCGTTTCAAGTACTCACTCTCATTCAGCAAGGTTTTGAGAGGATCGAAGGTAACTTATCACGTATCCAGAAATGCACCTTAACTTGAAGTCCATGCTTGACTTGGGCAAAATAACGCCTGACGTGAACGTGCTGAAGAAAGCGCCTTCTGTACGTTCACGCCAGGTGCCATCTAGATCAAGTCAAGCATGAATGGGCTTCAAAAGCAGGAGCATTTCAAAATACGTTGGTTGGTGTCATGCGTCTTGGCTCAGAACACCCTGGTATTTATAAAAGTCTGGTGGGCATCGTGACAACTGTCAAAGAAGGTAGCTATTAACACCATACACATTGATGATCCTCAAGAATGATGGCGGTCCATAGAGGGCCTCGCTAATAAATTTATGCAAGCAAGCGGACAGCCCTTCGTATTTCAACCCATTATTCCATGGTCTAATCCTTTAACAAACGACGACGACGATGGCCAACTGTTCTCACACACTTTTTGTTTTCTCCGATGGCTTTTTCTAAGCGCTGGCAAATAAATATAGAACGTGAGGAAGAGTGTCAAGGTTACGTAAGACCGGAACGGCTATGTTCGATGAATGGTTAGGGACACAGCTATCGCGGTACACAGAAGAAAGACTGGCATGATTTAGGGCCCGTAATGACAGGAAACGTTAGGTGTGCAACAAAAAAGCATTGACGACTGCCTCCCGGGGCAACTATAGACAAGGACGCATAAAGAAAAAGTGGACAGGCAAACCATGTAATAAGCTGCGGAAGGAGTCGGCTACTGATGAGGCGAAGCAGAGGTAAGTCATCGATAACAGCGGTTCCCACGTGGAAATGGGAAAGAGCTCACAAAAGGTGAGATTGTCGCGTCTTGCCCTTTTATCAGCACGTTATGGACATTGGTGTGTGACCGAAGAGTTAGAGTGCTATTCCGTGCCCGTTCCGAATATGGCTGCTGACGAGGAAGGTACTGGTTAACGCGCGACTGCCACATGAATTGGCTATCAAAGGCGATTACCTATCAATGAAATACATTTGGATTGCCCATGTGAAAAAGATAGTTCGAAAAATGTATTAAATTATAGGGTTTTGCGTGCCAAACCCACGATCTGATTATGAGGTGCGCCGTAGTAGGCGAGTCAGGAATAATTTTGGCAACCTGCGGCTCTTTAACGTGCACCCAATTCTAAGTACACGGTAAATGCGGCCGCCATGGCGAGGATTTGATCCCGCGACCTCATGCTTAGCAGCGCAACACCATAGCCACTAAGAAACCTTGGCGGTGAAAGTTAGAAGGATAGGACAATATCTTGGCTTTTGGTGAAAGACTGGGCAGTATAGGAGAACCGTGATGGCAGTCACCTAAAACGTTTGGGTCTGCTGGCGGAGTTTGAGAGAAGAAATTGATTGTATAGGGAGATTACACCTGCCATCGCGCTACATCGCGGTTTGCGTAGAGGTTGATGAACGTTGGTAAAGTGTCTACGACCGATAATGTGTGATGGGAGCACCCTAAAAATGAGAGCTCCAAAGCAAGAAATACTGTTAAAAAGAAGTCGCCTGCAAGAAGTACGAAAATAGAGGAAATATTGACAGATTGTAGCACAATTACCATTAACATCTTATCTTTGTTGTACTCTGAAAGCGCAGTTTAATTCGGAGTACAATAAACAAGCAAAGCATGTAACGCACTTGTGAATACACACCTTCACTGGTTGATTTTATAATTTTTCTTACCTATTTTTTTTTTGGTGAAGAACTGAAATGAGCGTGCAAATGAAGTCTTCGCGATTTATTAGCAACAAACAAATATTCACACGCCTTTTTAAATATTTATGTAAAGTACGTGCAGTATTCATTTTCCGAATTGATAGGCGTCCGCTTCGGTGTGTTCCTATAGCTCGGAACTGGTGTTATGTGCATTGTTCAGTTGCTTTTCACACCTATACCAAATAGGAAACGCGAACATTTCGTGGTACTTGACGGTTTCCCAAAAAAGATGCGCTCAGCCTCTTCATTCTCGCTTCATCGCTCGAAACAGCACCAAGTGGGGCAGCAGGTTTCCGTTTCGGGTGTGCAAAGTCATTCTGCAAAGAAAAACTTCAGGCAATATTGGTTCTGTGTAAGAGAACATTCCACTGAACAATCATTATGTAGGACGCTCATAGTTTAAATAGAAAATGCCGAACAAGCAAAGCAGAGCAAATGATTATCAAGACCACCATGGGATTATGGAGGCGGCTAAGCCAGCTTTCGCTCTATATATGTCTTACTCAGGAGTAATCTCCTACGTACAGCGCGCAGAAAGACGATGTACAAAATAAAGAATGACACATGCACGCAGCGCTGTGAGCCCTTCTTCTGTGTTCTTTCTTCTTTGTATAGAACGCCATCAGGCCTTGGACAAGAGCATTCAATCATATAATACGTATACGGCCCGTATGTCTTTTTATTATCATCTTTTGTTTATGTGCATGCATGCTTCTGTGAGCGCACGAGTATTGGACATTTTCATTTCTGATAAATTTTCTACGTTGTCAGCTGACAAAGAAGACGATGATTAAAAGGAATTTCCCAGCGTTTCTACGACAGCAAATAAAACCAGCAAATAAACAAAGTTCGAGCAATCCTTCCAAAGTGTGTCAGTTCAGCTGACATGTTTAAAGTGACTTCCATTCTTAACTAAAACTAATTTTTTTCGACATTGACATGCGAATGTGTGAACATAAAGAAAAGCAGGTATAATTTAAAATATCATGCATAAAAGTACAAATACGGTGTTCTCTTGCAAAATGTAAGAAACGTTAAAGTACACAAGCATTGTGACACGCATATGCATTCACCCGCCCGATGTTCTTTCTCTGTTCCTCTTTTTATCAGTGCTCACTCTCTTCGTCTTTTCCTCTTCCCATTCCTTTTCCATTACCCCCAGTGTAGGGTAGCAAACCGGATGCTCGTCTCGTTTACCTTCCTGCCTCTCCTATTCTTGCTTTCTATCTCTCTCTCTCTACGTATTTTCTTTGCATGCCAATCTTTACATGACAATACCTCGGGGGCCGTATTCGTTGGTGCATATTATTAGCGATGCGTATTATTAGCGATGGCGGCTGGCCAATGTCAAAGAACACTGCCGATCAAAAAGCTTTGCGAATTCAGCATCGACGCCCGCACTCACAAAATGTTGTGGCGCTGGAATTGTTTGTAAGAGTAGATACCAACTAATCCTGATGCAGGACATATCATTACCTATGGCTGCCGGCCAATGGCAAAGAGAACTTATACGAATGAAAAGCTTTGGGAATTCCGCCCCAAGGGATGATGAACCAACCTTTGACCAAGTCGCTCCCTTTATTTCAAATTAAATCTTAAGGACCCCGGTTATACCTGTTACTCCACTTACTAGCTCCAGAAATGAATCGGTATTGAACGACACGCGACATAGCAACAGTGTGCTGTCGGAAGAAAGCAAGACAAAAAGAAAAAAGCTTCGAAAAAAAAGAAAAGGCGATGAACTTCGTCTCTATCACACATTTGTGGCTAAGGAATAAGCTGATCAGTCTGAGGCGGCGTGAAGATCCTTCTTCTCTTTCTAGGCAGGCTTGGCGTGCGCAAACTTTTCCATGGGACGACAATTGCACTGCTGTTTATTGGGAAACGTGCGAGCCACACTGTGTGGAATGATAAAATAAGGTGCAGGGCGCTCTCGCAGCGCGTCATCTCCTGCGCAAGAGAAGCAAACAAAATGAAGGATAGAGGCGCGACCTATAGGCTGCGGTCTTTCCGACAAAGACAGATGATCCTCGTAGAAGCCAAAGGAGAAACGATACCGCCTCGATGGGGCCTCTCTGAGGTCTCTCGCGAATACAAAGCACCGGAAATGACTTTCCATTTCCGCTTCTTACCTCATTATTGATGGGCTTACAATGCTGCGAGCAATGCGGAAGTTCAGGCACCTTTGAAAACTTGTTTGTTCGTTTTGCAAGTGAAACAATGAGGAGAGCTAGAAGGTGGGGAGGGATGGTATAGGTAGCTTGGACGTGACGTCATCGAAGCAGCTTTTCGCCGTGATGGTTATTCAATATGGCGGATAGGATGGCGTCAATGCATCATCATAGGGAGAGCTGCTTCCGTGGAGAAAGGAAAGCTTAGTAGAAGCCCCTGCCCTACCGGCTGTGTTTGAGAGCGTTGGAGCGACGCGAGACGCAAACGGACGCAGCTGCTCACCGTACCGGCTCACCATCGTGGCGCCTAGAATGACGTCATTGCAAGCCATCTATAGGTTTTCTATCAAGGATATCTCCCTGTTTGCTGACCCACGCGGCGGCAGGGCGAGAGAGATAAAACAGATATACAAAAATCCTTCGCAGATCTATGCCAAGCGGAACAGCTTGAGCGAAGTTGCATAAGCGAGTACTCAGACCCTTCGGAAATATTATAGGGGTGTTTGCTGGCTGTTTTTAACGCTGATTCATCACCGACGCCGTGATCATACGACCTCTCCGGGTCTATACCACGCAGGCGCACTCGTTGTCTGCTCAGAGGGGAAGTTTATGAATCTCGCAACATGCTTACCACATACACGCTCGCAATTTTATGCGACGTTTTATCACTGTTACACAATTGCCACAATCACATACAGTGTTATGCAATCATATAAATTTGAAGCACACAGTTTACAAAATACTCTTTTTTGTCAGCACATTACAATCACATGCAACAACATACAACATTATACAATTATATAAAATCTGTAATTCACTCTTTTCTCATATTTTTTTTTCATTTTTTATTACTCTGTACACATTCTTTTTATTTTTTGCGTGCGTGAGTTTGTTTTTATTTTGTTCAGTAAGGTATCCAATTTATTGATTTCAAGTTTACCGATTTCTTTTGTGTCCATTATATGAGCATTTATGAGGTTAACTACATTCGTAGGCCCCAAGGTCAAGAAACTGTCAGGGGGGGTCTCCTAGAACAAAACCCCCGTATATTGTGAGCAAATAAAGCATGGTAGTACAATTAAAATAAATATAACTTTAAAATTAGCTTGGGAAGACGCAAGAACACAAAATTAGACCAAGTAATTGTACAAAGTGTAAGAATTAGATTATATAAACATATGGTTGTCTACATTATTTAGTGTACATCTAAAACCTATGCAATTGCAAAGTGGCAATGCAAACATAGTGAAATCGTTGAGAAAAAATCTGCCAGGAATGGAAGAACGAACAACTATGCAAAAGGTGTGAAACTATGCAACTATGCAATTAAGTGGCATTTGAAGTTTTTTTTCCCCTTATTTTAAAGGATCTTGTGGGCCAGCGACGTAAGAAGGACGCTTCCTAGTCCTTTTCTAATTTATTTAATAGAATCTCCCATAGTAATGTTAATTTTTGTTTCATAGCAGGGAACGCTGCTGTGTTGAAATTTTTACTTACTACTGCTACATTTCTGTTTTTCCAAATGACGGGCATTCTGATAAGAGTAACTAATTATCGGAAGAAAATTCGTTTACGGATGTAGTTGATGTCGGATTTTACTTACAATGTTCGTCGCCCCATCCTCCATACTGGGCATCTGAGCTGCATTCAGAGAGTGCGTGTTTAGCTGTTTCTTTTCGGGTGCAGTTCGGGCATATTTCGTTTGATGTTATGCTGAACTTATACAGTCTCCCTTTTGTACTGAGAACCTCTCATCGTCTTTTCTATTCGAAGTCGTTTACTTCTTGCGGTATCGGTGTCCATTTCTCTTTATCTGCTTTTATGTTTTAAGGCGAAGCATTCTGTGCCTCATTCTTGGCATTTTGCAGTAGGTTGGCAGGTACGTTCCTGTCTCGCCTCGCTTTCATAAAAAGAAAATAATGCGGCACCGCCGGTGGAATCGAACCCCTTCCGACGAGAACATCACCCGGGTGCTCTAACCATTAGGTCACGTTTTTTTTTTCTTTCGTGTTATTCATTTCAGGCACTCCTGCGCAAGACGAACAGGTAGACGAGCTAAGAATAATTAGGCCACGATCGCACGCATACTTCCCTCGTTACAAAGGCAGCCAGCTCTTTGAAACGCACGGCGCCTGCGCCCGCGTGCCACTTCATCGTCGTCTTTCGTTGTGACAGCTCGCACGCGGAGCCGCCGTGTTAGACTGCACCGTGTTGGTGGTGGTGGTGGTGGTGATGCATCATCTCCGGGACCGGCCAACTTTCTTCTGTACTTTCCTCGTACCGTTCCACGTTACGTAGAAATTGTGCGACGTTGTACTGATTTCATGATCACCAAAGTTAATAATGCTTTACCATTTCTTCGCTGGAGTACGCATGCCATCGTCGTTTTACATACACCACGCGCCATAGCCATAGATACGTACGATTGCATGGCACGTAGTCACTGACGACGTCACAGTCTGCGTTTCTCTCGTTGGCGCTCGTCTGAACAACCCACGTAAAAACCAACAACTGCCATGTAAGCACTCGTCGAACGGCCGGCGTAGAAATCATGCCGCGGCCGCCATACGATCGTCTTCAACGTGGTCCTCGTCGTGCCGCTGCTGTCACAGGCGCGCACGCTCACGACCCTCACACACAACTACTCAATCCACGCAAGCAAGTGAATTGAGACAATGCTAGATAGAATGGAAACAATGCTAGATAGCCAGGTGCCTGCAAAATGCTTCGTATAACGTCGATACCCACTGTGCGTGGGATCTGCACATTTTTCTTCGTGTGTTAGTCTTTCACATGCGAAAACTTCGTTTCTGTGCGTCGCCGGCGTTTTCCTTGCGTCTATTTGCGGGCATTCTTAATGTTCGTTATAATGCTAGTGGATTGACCTACGACACTGGCCATGCACCACCAGCTTTCACCACCGCAGCCGTAGAAACTTCTAGCTGACGTCCAACGTGGAACCCACGAAATGTAACGTGAGAAGAAAATAAAAAAGGCAATTAAAGTCTAAAAAAAACCGTGCATATATTACTTGTTGTCTATTGTAATTAGGTGTATTCAAAGTCACTTTTATTTTATAATGATTAGTAATTGCGCTTCAAATCACCAATTCGGGACTTCGGCTGTTTGTTTGTTTAGACTTTCATACCGAGCGCGCTTCAACACACCGGATTGAAAAATTAAATTAAAATTAAATTAGGGGGTTTTACATGCCAAAACCACTTATGATTATGAGGCACGCCGTAGTGGGGGACTCAGGAAATTTGGACCATCTGGGGTTCCTTAACGTGCACCTAAATCTAAGTACACGGGTGTTTCCGCATTTCGCCCCCATCGAAATGCGACCGCCGTAGCCGGGATTCGATCCCGCGACCTCGTGCTCAGCAGCCCAACACCATAGCCACTGAGCAACCACGGCGGGTCACACCGGATTTCACCGCCGCACAGCTGTAAAAATCCTCTTAACTGCTTCTCTGTAAACAGACTATAGGGCATGGACTCATAAAGAACCACAAGCCGCGATTAGAGGCCGTATGTAGCCGTACTCAAGCACCTCTTTACAGACTCCTCCATCACTGCATTGCGTGTGGCGAAGAATCTCCGTGAGTGACTGCGCATCGGCCCATAGGCTGTCGAGTTCCCAGCGTAGTTCTTCGGTCCTGGAAAGTCATAAGTTACAGACGATTACAGGCTCACGTCGGCCTGCCGCTAACACAGGATATTGAAGTGACAGTCTTCTTACACCATAGTGACAGACGACACACGCATTGGCCGAGATTCTGCTTTTTGACGAAGGTTTTTTTCTCTATTTAGCTCTTAGTCAACGCACTGTATTATGGATGATGTTGCAGGATGCAAAAAATTATTGGGTAAGGAATTCCATAGGCTCGTTAATTTAAGCTCCAAATCTAAACTTCGATAACATGCGTTGTAACGTGATTGAACAGAACGCAGTTATCCCTAATAATAAAATACAATGCTGATCAACGATGGGCTTTTCTGACACTCGTACTGCTTTATTAGCTAGTTTCTGTCCAAGAAGCAAAAAAGAAAAAAAAAAGAAAGTCATGACGCAGAGGCAGCGAAGGTATAGCTCGAATGACAAACGGTTGACGTAGAGCGCCTTTAATATCAATGAGATGTGTGAGAAATCTCTTCTGTGTTGATAATAGACACGACGGTCACACTATATTACCGAAAACGTGCTCTCTCCCGATATTTAGAGGGGTCAAAAAGTAGAAATTATAGCATTGGCTGTATTTTATTCATCCCTCGACTTGAACAAACCGCAGTATTTCTGTGTTATCTCGCAGATTAGCTCACGTTAGCGTCAACTTGATGTCTTAGCCTTCATCAGCCTGCGCACTAGTGTGTTCGGCGGCCGTTTATGATGCCCTTGTGGCCTGCGGCTGTTTCTTGCGAAGTGGAACTCGAAATGGCGGTGTATTTAGCGCTTTTCGACGGCAGTAGAGAAGGAACGAGTCTCATCAGGTGTTCTGCGGGTTCCGGACTCTTGATTGTCGTAACCCTTGTCGGGCAACACCTGTTCAGCGATGCTTGGGCAGGTATGTTATAGCGAAATTGCATGTGCTTTACGGGGAAAGTTAAGGTTGACGATCCCCGAGCCTCCGATTTCATGCAGAGACCTGTAGCCTCTTCCACGAATCCTTTTAATCGTGCTAAAATAGTTAATGGGATTAAAGGGATGCCCATAATGGATGCTCCGTGTTTTAGGATTGAGACGTCCTACAGCACATATTGTGCCTCGAATAACTTCAAAGCTTACCGTTGACTCTGAGTGAATTATGGCTTACGTGCTGGAGGTTATCTTTGGAGGAAAGATGCTTGGGGATAGGCTGAAATAAAACGGAATTAATGACCCACAACCTGGAAGGATAAAAGAACACCTTATCCGGAAGACACAAGCAGAAATTAAACAGCCCTGTTTAAGTATCGTGGCTCGACTGTAGATGCAGGAGGCAACCTAAATGAAAAAAATCACCAACAGGATTCATAGGAATGATGTTACAGGAATTTCCGCGTGGTAGGAACGCCGTTGAAAAGTTGAAATGCTGCATTTATAGGACAGCGCTGTAAAAAAAGCTCCGCTGTGCGAAATTGAAAAAAAAATTTAATACTAACAACAAGAAAGTCTAACATTTGGAAAGCTTGTTAGGTTAAATGAAGGCACCGTGATGTATGGTGCAAAGTGACTAACCATTCGAGGACAGGTCAAAGTTGCAAATATGGAAGCAATTTTTGAGAGGCAGAAGTGAGATATTTGGACCTATATACTATCACAAGAGGGCTACGTAGGCGAGCAACACAGGGGATTGGTTTTGAAAGTGAAAGTGCACGGGGGAATGCCATTAAAAATGTGGCAGAGTAAAATTTCTAAGCAAGAATGCAGAAACGTGCGAATAAACGGTAGCCGAGAAGCGTTAAAAAAGAACGGTGGTCACGTGCGAAAAGGTGCAATGAAAGACATAGCCGTTGTAAGTGGAAGAAATAAGAGAAAGAAAGGCTGTATAGAAAAAAACAGGAAGGCCAACGCGAGGTATAGTTTCGGTTGGCGTTTGTGCACGGATAGAGGAGGCAAGTGAACAGAAAGAAAATAAGAAATTGAGGGAAGCGCGAAAAATTCGAGATGTTCACAGAATCCAGCAGTAATGCGGAAGGGAAAGTTATCTGTAACGTACCTGAGAAAGTGGACAGTCGTCCGCTGTCAGAGCAGTATAGATTCCAGGCCAGTGTTCCCAAAGGAACTTCACGCCGGAACCTATTTCTGCGCCGCTCCCATCTTTTCAAGTCGAGGACGTATACGTGATAGACTTTGAGAAGGCGAAAAATGTTCTTGTCGCAGGTCGACAATAAAGAAAAGTAAAGGAACGAGAAAGACAGAAAGTATCGCTTCGGAGGCTTCGGGCTGACGCATCACCATCCGTCACCTGGGCCTGGGGACCAACAACGATAGACGACCAAGAAACCTGCCCCAAGCGTCCGCCTTTGTGGCGGCGACAGGTACTCGACACCTCCTTAGTCTGAAGAAGTCAGATCTACCGGCCCCTGCTATAAAACAACTGAGCTTACTTCTCTTGCATGAAAAGTACAGCAACCACGTGCACATCTATACGGATGGCTCGACTACGTCGTCCACTTCTGGTGGTGCGGTGGTTATACCAACGCGAGGAATAACACTGCGGTTCAAGACATCGCATGTCACGACCTCAACGGCGGCAGAACTAACGGCTCTGCGTCGTGCACTGGAATTCATTGATTCTGAAAGACCTAGAAAATGGGCTGTGTTTTCAGACTCAAAACCGGCATTACAGTGCATGCAGTTAGTCCTCTGACGCGGCTGTCATGAACAGTTGACATAGGAAACCGTGAAACTTCACCATCACGTCCAACAAAAAGGCCGCGAAGTTGTCTTTCAATAGGTACCTGGTCATTGTGGAATCAGTGGCAATGATTCCGCAGATAACGCTGCTCGCACATCACACCAAGAAGAGCTCAGCATTCTAATTCCACTTTCGAGGACAGACGCCGCAAGGCAGCTTCGACGCGTCGCACGCAGTCTCTCACTGACCGAGTGGAACTCGCCAAACTTAAGACTTACACGAATGCATCGATTAAACCCCTCAGTGCAACTTCGATCTCCATTCGGACTTCCTCGACGTGAAGCTTCGCTTCTCTGTCGCCTTTGGTTAGGAGTTGCCTTCACAAAGGCATTATCTAGATTAATTGGAGTGACCGACAGTGCAGCATGCGAGGTCTGCGGCACCGACGAAACTATCGACCACCTGCTGTGCCACTGTCCACAATATGCCTCAGAAAGACAAGAAATTGCTAACGCGCTAAAAAAAACTGGGCAATCGGACGCTTTCCGTGCAGGTGCTGCTGGAATACTGCCCCCATCGATCGTCGGCCCATAAAACGGTGAAGGCACTTTTGTGATTCTTGAGGACGACGGGCTTGTGTCAACGTCTATGACTATTAGTGCAATAACACACGCGTCAGCGAACTAACCGCTAATTTCCCTTCTTTCATTCCCTCCTCTCTCTCCCTGTCATCTTTATGTTTCCTTTTTCCATTCCCCCGGTGTAGGGTAGCCAACCGGACGTTATTCTCGTTAACCTCCTTGCCTTCTGCCTTTCTCTTCTTCCTCCTCCTCCTCCTCCTCCTCCTCCTCCTCCTCCTCCTAAGTCTGTGCCCTAGGACGAGTGAAATTTGGCTGAAGATGCTAAGGCAGGCAGCTTGGAGCAGGATGTAAGGCAGAATCACATGCATTGCTGCAGTTCTTGCTCGAGGCATAGCTGCATGCTCGTCCATCATTTCTGTTCACGTTACACATTGCGGCAAATCTTCTGAATAAAGAGAGGCTAGATTTTAGAGAATCAGATATCATTGAAAAGCATGTGGGATGATATTCCCGTGGACATGCAGCCGAAAGAATGATTCGCTTATAACGTAATTAAGAAAAAAAAACACATCTAGCGCGTGGAATTCTGATATTTCTACCAGTTATAGTTTTTTCAAGGTTGTTCGGTCGTCAAAGGAAGACGAATATTATATTTGTCGATTTCAAGTGCAAGACAACATTAAAATCATCTTCGCTAAGTCAAGTCGCATCACAGATATATGAAAGAAAAAGGACGTGCTTGAAGTGAGTCGGAAAATGAAAAACCATGCGTGAAAACAAAAATTTTAATTCGGAATTTCACTGCAACATTAGATCTAATTCCACAACAATGCCAATCCTTTAATCCGTAGTCTTTATATTTCTACACTTCTCGCACCTAAAGCGAGAAAGCTGGGTAGAGACAGCATAGGACAACTTCAACTTTTCATCGTGCCCACCAGAACTAACACAATACAGTGCCGCTAGCTCGATGCCAATATATTGCGAAGTTTGTATTATTTCTCGGGATTATTTTCAGCGTGTTTGTTTTGAGTGACTTTCATTCGGAGCCGACCAGACGCTGACGCTGCCTAACAATGCCGGTCTTCTAATCCATCGTGTCCCGCTCCTGAATGAGATTCCATAACTGAAGATTTACTATATTGGGCAGAACTTTATTCATTATTTTGCCGTGTGTTAAGCTTGCATCGTACATTTCACACAAGCCCTTTTATTAATGCCGCTTTATACGTGAAGAAAGACTAATCTCCTCACTAATTCAAAGATTTGAAGCTTAGTAAAAAGAATCATAAAATCTCTTTGCGTACTTTATACGCGATGAAAAGCAAAACACGTACGAGAATACGGTGGTACGGAATCTGCGTTGTTGTAAAGTGCGGAAGCAAAGGCAAAATATTTCTTTGTTGAAAAATAACATTAGGGTGATTTAATATTATATTTTGTGCTATTACGTAGTATAACATTCGGCGAATGTTAGATGTATCTATTGTTTGCTTTTTCAAGAACTTGTGTGAGACAGATAACACGCACGATAGAACTATAAATAGGGGTCGTGATCAGAAACAGTAACCATAAAGCGTTCAAAAAGTCCAGCTGTTGCCCTGGCCCTAAAGTTCGCATCATGAAGCCAACACGCAAGGACATATACTAGCGTTAAGGAAAACACGACAGCGTTTTTCTCGGTATCTCAGTCCAACAGGCCTCTGCGGCACGTTGTAACTGCTCGGTGGGGACTGAGCAGTTACAATGTACAATATATATATATATATATATATATATATATATATATATTATTGTAGAGACTCACTTTGAAGTCAATTGGGTATGTTTTCCCGGTGCTATATTAACCGACTGCAATTCCTTATCGCCATACTTCCAATCTTTTCCTCGCATTATTTTTTTTCTTTGAGTTTACACCTTACGACTCGAAAGGAAGGAAAAAAGAAACACCAGCGGCCAGAACTTCATTCTGAATTTTTACAAATTAATATTAAAAAGTTAAAAAATTAAATTTCAGATTAAAAAAACTTATGGAAAATAAAGCAGTGGAAGTTCTTTTGGATCTTTAAATGAAACTCGTTTTGGTTAAGCCACGCGACAAATTAATCACATGAGGTACTAAAGACAAGCACTGCAGGCTCTAATCAAACATTAGGATTGCTTCGTTCTGCCCTCTGGCATGTAGACGGTAGAGTGGTACCATTTGTCTCATAAGAGTGATGCAGGACCAGCACCACCGAGCTCACGGAATTAAATGTCAACGGAAAGACGGTTTCTCTCTCGGTTTTATGAAGTAATGAGAAAACCATGTTTACGCAGGAACACAGTGCCTGGTGCACCTTGACTCGCGAACAGGGAGTGTTACACACATACTTGTGCCCGTACTTTGTATAGGCAAACAAGCTCATTGCAGCGAGAGTGCGCACAACGCTTTCGTTTGGGTCAATTGAACTCTTTAGGCAACATAGCTGCAAGCATTCTTAACGTTGAACATACAGGCACTGTAATAAGCACTGCATTTGGAAGCACTCTGTAAGCACTGTAACGCACGAATGCGGAAAGTACTGGGTAATGTGGAAATGCTCATGTTAAGGAAAATGATGCGTCGAGAATAAAAATTATCACATAGGTATATGAGCTTTCTTTGAATCTTAAGTGACATATCTAACCGAAATATTGCCTTTAGTAACCGAAAACAACTGTAAGTGCGACAAGCGCTATGAATTGATCACGCACGAAGTGATTTTGATCGAAAAGACATCCCCCCCCCCCCCCCCCTCCAAGGTGTTCAACCAGCAGTAAAAATTAAAAAAAAAAAACGCTAGAGTTCTAACGCGTTTGTCCATTGTGCATTAAGTTTGGATGGCTTGATGGCGTGCCATGATACTCTCTACGAAAGGCTGTGCTTATATAAAAGGCTGGTGGCTTCGTGTAGTCCTCTCATTGTTTTGACCGTCCATACTGAAGCACGCACGCTTTAACAGGATGCAGAATCTGCTTAAATAGGAGCGAACTCGCTCTATCTCATTTCACCCATAGTCGACTAATAGCAAACTCTGAATCAATCAACGACAATGAAGGAAGGTTTGAAGTTTTCCTGCAGCAAATAACGCATGCGACTGCGTACTTCACAAGTATGTGGGCAGTCCGCGCTTTACCTGTTTTTATTAGCCAGAACTGATTGAATCTCTTGCTGTAGCTACTGCTATGAAATATGCCCACGACGTAGGAGAGTCTGAGTAAAAGCAACCATGATGGTTTTACCATGTTGGTAAAAGAAGTTTTAGAATTTACTCGTGCAGTATAGTTGTATTGGCGGTTTAATACTCCTTGTTTTTTGCGAAAACGAGACCACCCAACTCTATGAAGACTGGAGGCACGCTAAAACGTAAGCGTCATGTTTAACGTGCCGGATCTGCACAGGGCGACACGAGGAGAAATGTGCAGTGACACGGAGAATGATACAAGTCATCGGGAACGTCACATGCAGAGCACATTGGTGAGTCTGCCCACTGAAATTTGCGTTTAAGATAGTTCGTGTAAGCGTAGTTGAGTCTGGATCCGAACTCAAAAAGCCTTTTTTCACCTGTAAATGTTCATTGCTATTGGTTGGTCACCTTGACTAGTAACATGTACAACATCAGGATTGGCTGAAACTTTCTCTTACGAACAACTGTAGCGTAACGGCATTTTGTGAATACAGGCCCTGATGCGTAAACGCATCCTCGCTTTCAGGTTCTTTTATATTTCTTATTGAGGCTTCGTGATAACATAATGCAGCATATGAATCGTGATGCAACCTTGAAAGAACCCCAAGCAGACAGAAGTCCGGGCGTACCATATAAACTGGATATGGGTCAACATATTTTCTCGAACAAAGTAGGTTAAAATCATCCCTCGTCTTATATGGCGGTCTTTAGCAGATTGTGAGTCGACGTCTGGCAACCTATGGCGCGCATGTTGGCTAACGCACAGTTTCATACAATTACCAGAGGGAACTGTGGCGCTACTGTCTACGGGAGCTGCAAGTAGAGCAGTTCTGCCAGCATGGTAATGGTGGCCAGTATATGGATTTGCCTAAACTTCGTCCTTGTGGCTTTTAAGTGGCTTCATGATGTTCCAAAGTGAACATTTTTTAAAGAAAGTGCTGCGGCGTATAAATAATGAAATAAACAGTATTAAAATTGTCCGACGCGTGAGCACTCGAACATAGGACGTCTGGTACAGAAGCCCGACATTGAAACCGTTACGCCACGAACGCACGGACAATCGTAACCACTGCAATTAGCAGTGATTATGCGTGCTTGCAGGGTCTTATTACCCTGCAAGTATTTAAAGAAAAAGTTTAAAGTGCTTTGAAATTCGGGCCAATTTAGGCCCATATAAAGCGCTATAAACGAAGCCACAAGAACGTCTGAAGCCCCAAGCACGAAGATAAGACAAAACCATGTACTACCCATCATTCCCATGGTGGCTGAAGGAGCGCAGCACCCGAGTTCTCCATAATAATTGTAGGAAATTCTGTGTGGGCGAACGCACAGTATAGTATAGGCATGGCCAAAGGCGTATCCATAGCCGAATGCGATTGCTGGCAATTAAAGTTCTTGTCGCCTAAGTCTTCTTGTGCGCACTTTTCTAATGGTGTGATTTGTTTCTCTTTTTGTGTGGGTTTTGTTTTATGAGCGCTGAGAAGTGGCTCGCGGAGGCAGTTCTCTGCGCCGTTCAAGATAAAAGTCGTAAGCTTCGTAGAAGCCAGCGGCAACGTGGCCGCTCAGCGCCTGAATAAGAAAAGCGTGAGATTTACGATATATTTGTGTGCGATACACGAAAAAGAAAGCCGTCTGCATGCAACTCCCGTAAAGCGTCATTTCGTGGGTGTCATGCAGTGCGTCCACAGCTTGAGGACGTGCTTTCAGACTTTCTACGGGAGCTTCTTGCCCGCTCACTATACCGGTGACTCTACCGCTCACTATGCCGTTGCGGAAATAAACGCATTTAGATTATTTCCTTTTTTCTCACTTTTTTTTCTTTCGCAGTCGACCTATATTCCCACTCGACCTATGTACTGGTTTATTTTAACTCCGTGGCTGTTTACATAACATGTTCTAGGCAAGAAACCAACTTAATCATCCCTACAGTGAACACAGCGGAGAAGTCAAACAATTGGGTAAAGAACGAACACACACCATTGTTTGTCTCGTACTTCGGTTTGGCTTACCAGCCGCGGTAACTGTCCATGGTGTTCTGCTGCTGAACATACCGGCTCTATATTCGCGGCCGCTGCTGCCGGATTTCGATGAGGGGCGAAATGCTAAAACTGTCGTGTGCCCAGTAAAGAAGCCCTGGTGGTTAAAATCAACCCGAAGGCCCCCGCGCTATACGGCGTCTCTCGTAACCCGCTGTGAATTTTGGGGACGTTAAACCCCAATATGTAATTTATTTTAATTATTATTGTTCCGCGTCTTTCACGGTGTTTGTCGATGAAGTACAAGCGACAACTTGGCCAAGTTTACCTGCTTCTGAAGCCGACTTATGTCTTATTAAAAAGCAATCGCGTGCAGTTCTCGAGCGTCAGTTCTTAATTTATATTTAAGCGTAAATCATTTGTTAAGGCCTCATTGCAATGTACGTGCCCAGCATCTGTGGTACTCTTCATGCACTGAAACTGAAGAGATCATAACCTGACAAAAATACAAGAGAGTGAGTTGGCGGTGGGGTGATATTCGATACATTAGTGTTTTACTGGATAGAAAATTTTGGGAACCACTGGCTGTACCGATTCGGCAGTGCGCTCTTCGGTGCATCCAGAACCTCAGGATAAAAAGAGACGCGCCTGGAATGCAGCAGTCTGTAAGGAAGAGTGTGAGTAACCTGATGCGCTACGTTCCCATAACAGCGCAGACACATTATGCCATGCGACTCTCTCTGTCTGTGAAAATACGCACCAGTGGTCGTTGTATATGTAACACTAGTGGTCGAATATCTCGATGTCCTCACTGGCGTGCTTTGAGGATTCATGTAGGAACTACAGAAGAGCTTGTGTTCATTACACCACATGAGTGCCGGTGTGTGCCCTAAGTGCTTCGTTGGATGCGGAGGTTGGAGCTATGCCTGATTACAGGTGTGCGCTGTGTGAGTAAGCGTAACTACGACACAGCGAACGACAAATGCTAGCGAGTAGAGCAGCGCTGCATCTTTGCGTCACGTACTTGTTGTTACAGGTTGCAGTTTGGTAGTGGAGCTCTAGATGCACTGCCAACGACTTGTGGTGGTGATGGTTTCTTGTGTCTGCCAACGAAATTGGGGGGGAGGGGGGAGGGGCTGTCTATGACATGCGACTAACGTTAGGTCGGAGGTGAATGAATACCGCTCCTATCGCATCTATAGGTTCTCGCTGAAGCACATGGATATTGTGACGACGAAGTGGTTTGTGTGCCAAAGTGAATGAATTGCTCGAGCTGTCGGTCATAAAGCTATCATGACCGACAGCTAGCATGAAGTTATCAGTTGCGGTCATCAACGAGAGTTCCCTTACATTCGCATAGTGCCGCCTTGCCTTAAAGTGAATGACACGACCATGTACGTATAATCTTGGACGTAGGTATATCCATAGAATTAAGGATGATCGTTAAAATCGTCAACCGATGATCTAAATCTAGTATAGGCATAGGATGTAGTATAGGCACAGGATGCATGTAGCACAAATAAAACGTTTCACACGCTATGCTGAAACCAAAAGTAAGCAAACATGTCACATATCATCTAGTTTCCTTCGGAAATGTGAAACTGGGCTTGCCTAAATTGATCTGGCGGCAAATAACATTGCACCATCTGGGATGTCGTCGACTACGCGGAAGGACTCCGGTTCCTCTTCCTAGAAGGAGTAATAAAGGACATGTACGCCACGAGGTGGTTTCTCTCACTCCGCGACGGTCAACTCTCGTTCGCTGCTTGGAGAAAGCCAATATGTGCAGGTTGGCAATTTCGCGGTTGTCAGGACACTTCTTCTGCGCATCCCCTATTCGCAACCTCGCAAAGACGTCATCAGCTTTATGTGTGTGTCAGGGGAAGTGTCGTCGCTAGGAAACACACCCGTTCACTCCGTGACTGCCGCCACATTACTGCAGGCACCGTGAATGCATCTGCAAGAAGAGTACGGGCGTTAAGATAACATTATTAAAACGGGCCTTTCAGCTTCTCGTGCCATTTCTTCTCCTATTTACGCTCTGTGTCCCGCTCACAATATTTTCGTTGTCCTCGGGTTCTACCATGCCCTTCAAATTATGTCGCAGTAAGCCATCCTGTGGGGGAGAACAAAGAAAAACAAAAGAAAAGAAGAAAAACACGCACAAATGTTGCTCGTCTTCCGTACGGGTGTTGGCTCGAGCATACTCTGAAGACGATCGCACGTATGGCGCTGCCATCGGTTTCACTACCCATAACTCACTAGTGAAAATATGTGTGGCTATCAAATGAAAATTGCAAAAGACAGAATGGGCGGTTCTTGCATCGTAAACCATGTAACAAAGGCGCCTAGAGAGGTCGACAGGAAAGACGCTCTTCCCTGTCATCTAGTCATTGCAGTGAGTGCTGCTGTTGTTGTAGCTTCGACGAAACTAAATTCTTTCCGGACGTATACGTCGACTGGCTCTTCAAAGAACCGAGGCTCGCTCCACTGAAAAACCGAAAGAAAGCTCTTGCGGGATGTGCACAGCGCGACAGCAAACAAAGGACTTAAAGGCACGACGGAGACAAGCGCTGAGTGCCAGTGACGTCTGGCTTCTATGGCTGCAACGTAGTGAGTTACGTTTCCGGCAGCTTGTTCCGAGTTGTAGTATAACCTTCCCGTAACCATACGTTTAACTACTTTGTCAACATGGCTAGCGAGGGAGAGGTGGGCAGATAATACGCTCAGGCTTCGCGAATAATATAATTAAAAACCTTCGTAGTATGCGTCGAGGGAGTTTTGCATACTTAAACTAGTTATACACGACAAAGAAAAGTATAGGCAGCAAAACTAAACCAATTTCGGTCGCGCCAGGCAGCTGATGACGACAGTATATGTCTTGACTACACAAAAGACCTCCCGAAAGAAGGCGCTCGGGTGGAGAAATTGCCGGCATGCTTTGCAAGGCTAGTATCGCCTACAGCCTGAAACATCTGCCTCCTCCTTCTCCTCCTGAAGAAAAAAGAGCCTTTTTAACCTGCCGTAAGTCAGGAAAGAACACTAGTAATAAGTTGACGGGTGTTGAAAGGTCATTTTGAGAACTAGATGAAGCGAGAAACCACACGTGTAGAATTCTCAAACATGCAAGCTGGAAATAAGTCTCTTTTGTGTGTTTCGGAAGAGCCACTCGCTAGCTGCAAGTGCTATTTAGGCACCCGAGAAAGTAGGGCAAGAAAGATTGAATTTCTGTCGGTAAAAAAAAAAGGCCGACGGTACATCAAGGCAACAAGCAAGCGTTATGAGCTCCTTTAGCAGAGAGAGTTTCAGGCTGAGCGAGGAGAAACCTTGTCGAAAGTTAACTGACAGTGCTTTGGCTAGGCCGTGTCAAGCAGGTTAAGAGTACTACAATGAAGAAACAACGATAGTGGATAGCAGTGTCGGACGTCCTAAGAATTGTGCACAGTGGAAAACAAACACGAGCAGAGAGCGGAACTCGTCGAGCACTCGCTCCCTTATTGACGTTCGAATTCCGATGCGAACGTACTCGAACCACTTGCAGTAAAGCAGGCGTACGGCTCTCATTTCCTAGCCGATATCCGGGGAGCTCTAGGCCAGCGGTACTTTTTTCTTACTAGTCGTTGTAATTCGACGCTCTGCTTTGTGCTTCCTGTGATCGCCTTTTCTGTCTGCTTAGTTTCTTTCCTTTGTCTGTAGTAGTTAGCTTTTTGTTTTCTCTCACCGACCTGCCCTATACCCACGTAGGATGGCATCTGTGCCAGCTCTGCGCACTCCTGCGAAACACCCTTCTAGCGTTCAATGAACAACTTTTTTTCGAGCCGAAGAAACTGCGTGAGGACTCCCGGATTACACCGAAAGACGGGACCAAGCAATGACTCCCAATTAAGGTTTCCTGCACGAACACATAACAATATAGAAACGCAGCTCAGCGCCTCCTGGAAACCGCGAACAGAAAAAAAAAAGAAATCGACAGCTTTGCCAAAATGATTGCTTAATCTTTGGCCTACAGCATTTATTTTTGACTAAGCGGAACTGAAGTCGTTATTGCACATGTCCGAGGACTCTGGAATACGTATTGTTATCAATATTCGAAAAATATTAAAGTTTCCTGCCTATACTTAATCCGCACGTGACGAAAAGAAGGCGTTTCGGTCTGCAAGCTGAGGTAGGTCTGCAGCAGGGAAAAAAAAAAAAAAAGCTACGAAAATTGAAAGCAGGTTTAGGTACTTTACCTTTTTTTTCTCTCCTATCGAAAGGCAGAAGGTGAAGTTTCACAGGCAAGATCGCCCCTTTCAAGACTTGCAGGCGCGCAGCGACTTGGCAAACACTTCTAGACTCTCATGTGATTTCAGGTTCACTTCTAGCATGTTATTTCCGTCTATTGAAGGAAAACAAGAATGATTACTATAACTTGAGAAGTTGCTGGCCAAAAGATCTCGAATATGTATTGTTTGAGAATAACGTACACAATTTTTAACGATAGGTTGTGCCAATGTCAACAGAAAATATTCACTTGAGCATATTTCTAATACTGTCAGTTAATTCGGATTATACTGGATTTGGGTGGCTCCCGCAATTGGGACTGCTATGTGGAGTGGTTGATTCCGGTAGCTCTGTATATTTTAAAGCTTTCGTTGTCTTAACCTTGCAAGCCATCGTATTGTTTTTGATGCGAATGACATTCATTTTTAACACTACCGCAAAAATTTAGACTCGTGTCTTCGCTGCTCAATCTGTCAACTCCACTGGCAGTGTATTTGGTACGCCTTATTTCTTACAGTTCAACACTGCCTCAGGTCGTCATAGCACTGGAAACATTGACCTTGCATTGATCGCTCAGCTTAATGTTACCGCTGTTACGCTATCGGTTACACGATCATTTAAACCCTTCCAATGCAAAATTATTGTAGGTAAAACAGAGGCTGTCGCAGAAGCGGGCTTTTCCCCATAAAGACCCTTATTGTGAAGAAGCCACTCTTAACAAAGTTTTTCAATGTGTGTGTACACCTTGTTATACACGGAGAAAATTTAAAGTATATGAAAGGTCACTTTCCGCAAGCCTATATTAAACAACGCATCTTGGCGCTATACCCATAATTAGAGCTTTAATAATAAAGTTGTCTCGTGTTCTTCGGTTGCTCGCGCAGAACAAAGGCAGTTGCAGAAGCAGGCTTTTTCACATAAAGACGCTTATTGCGGAGAAGCCACTTTAACAAAGCCTTTCAATAGGTGTGTTAAACCTCTTTAAACAAGGAGAAACATTTTTAGCATATGAAAGGTTACTTTCAGTATGCAACAAGAAATCCCGGCGCAACACCACGAATTTACGCACTACTAAAGAAAAATTTTGTCGTGCTCATAATATTCTCGCCTAAGGGCCTCCCCTTAAACACTCATTGTTCGCTCGATAGCTCAACATTTGGAGTAAGGCGCTGGATTTTACCTTTGTAATTTTCTCATTTTCAGGACACATAAGACCTCCTAGATCAGCCGTGCAGCCTTTTATTTTTAGCCAGACGTCCATGACTGCACATGGTTCAAACAGCAACTTATCACGTCACACTGCCTCCGTCGACGCCTATGGTGTCAGGTTTCATATTGAACGTGTAAATAAATATCAGTAACGCTTGTAAAAACATGATGGTGCTCTTTTCATCCCTCAAAACCTCCGTGCATTTTGTCTCATACGGAGTTATACGCGATGAACTTTTCATATGGAAACATTAATGCTTTCACCCGCGTAATATTATTAACGATATTCTAACGAATGCATGGCGTGAAGGCGAAGGAGCATAGTCCGTAAGGGGCGTATTCATCGTCGAAAGTTTCGAAGCCACTCCGTAATGACAAAGGCTGTTGTCGGACATAACGGTAATTCCACAGCCAGTCTGTCGATCTGATGCTCAGGAGAATGAGGACCACCCATATACTCACTGTATGCAGCTCTGCAGGATTAGTTTCGGCAGGGACTAATTGATGGCTCACTTACAAGTACAGTCAAGCGTACAGGGGCCTCAACATTTTTGGCAAACGTTGCACTCGCGTTTGAAGCTTCGTCTTCTCTTCAAGTACCACATAAGGGCTAGTAGAATGCTTTAGCTTTTCAGTGGCCTCGTACGTCTGCAATGTATTAAGCCACGAAAGTGCTACTGCATTTCTTCAAAAACACCAACCTCTATGATCACTTGTGATTGACGATGAATGCTTGACTGCGTGTGTACGGTGCAGAGCGTGAACTTCCCTTTTCCTTCTAATCTTTTAGTCTCCTTTCCCCCTTCCGCAGTGCAGGGTAGCGTACAGGGCTCAGCCTGGTTAGCCTCCCTATTTTACCCTTATCACCTCTCTCTCTCGCTCTCACCCTTTTAGCTTGTCAGTAGACTAATTACCGTGTGCGGAATACCGAGTTACCAAAGAGGCGAACGGCACCAACGCTGGTAATCAACATCTTAGGACGCAGCAGTTTAATCAGAGAGCATACAAAGCTAATACGTCCATGACCTGCCATTTTTAACGATAAAAAGTAAATGTGCTGTCCTTTTATGATTTTCCATGGGGAATAATACTCACACAACGGGAAATCTTTCTACCACATTGTAGTTCGACAAAGCGCCACTAGATGCCGCTACCAGCTTAGTTACTGCCGTCGACGTTGGTCAACCAAGTACAGGATAATTCCAACTTTAAATAGACAACCAGGAGTCGTCAGAAAGAAAGTGAGAGAAATGAAGACAGTGCGTTGGATGCAAATAATGGAAACAAGATGGACCATGGAGATTTACAAGAATGAGAACAAAGAAATTAGAAAGGAAAATCTGCACACATCACACAAAGGGCGGCGCCCAGCTATTTGAGGCCCGAGCCGGTTGCCAAAGACCAAAACATACGGGAGCAAATATTCGGAACCAGATGAGGCATGTGTATGCTGAAGCAAAGATCCGGAGACCACTCAGCACATCCTAATGAAATGTGAAGGAATTCACCCAGTGAGAACAGTAGGTAACGTACACCTTCCAGAAGCACTTGGGTTTAAAGTTGATGGCAGCATCAACTGGTCAGCAGTCGAGATAAGCAAGAGATGTTGAGAGCATTGGTGAAAAAAAAGCAGGGAACAGATTGATATGACCTGATTTTATCTATTACAGTCATAGGAAGCGGTAAAATGTAGTTATTGAGGGGAAAAAAGATTATTGCGATGTATACAAAAATGCTGGATGAAGCAGGCTAGGTCACTATTTGTCCCCACCGCGTTTTAAAGGGGTTTCCATTAAGTCATCATCATCATCATCATCATATGCCATCTAAGGCTCGCGTGACTCGGCAATTCTTAAACGCTAAGAAGCATCCGAACAAGCTAAAACTTTCTAATTTATGTAAAAAGAAAGGTATGAAGTCGTTTGACTCGCACACTTAGACGAAAGCGTCTGACCGGCTACCGGAGCTCTTATAGCTTGGCATTATTTAATTTTACTGCTGAGGGACGTCAAAATATGCGAGTTGCTATTATTAGCGCAACCGGATCACTGATTAATCAAGAGAATAATCAAGATAAAGAGATTAACCGTGCTTCGTTAAAGTAGAAATAGTTCGCCTCGTCAAATACCGTTTTTTTATCATTCGTTGATTCCTAAAATATCTTCGCTGTAGCACGGTGGAAATATTGTTATTCTGCTTTTATTATTGATGGCAGGGCTGACGTGAGATCCGCTATTACGTTCCTTTATATTGCACGTCTGCATGTAAGCTCCATAGGTTTATGTGAAATTGCAAGCGTGGTTTCTACGTCCTTGAGAACACCCTAAAAAAAGAATGTAGTTTATCCTCTTTCTTTTATTTAGCGCCGAATAAAAGGCGTATTTAAATGTCACATTTTATGACATCGAACTTCAACCCAGAAAAAAGCATCAACGAAAGCATTTTCAACCATGGTTTTGCTTTGCCTGGCGTTTTCTTCTTTTGGTTCTGGTGCGTTATTCTTGCGCATTCTGAATAAAGAAGCAACAAAAAGCTACCGCTTTCTTCTGCGTGGCGTTTTCCAGGATATTTCATTCTTATTCTACTGTGGGCGCGCATACTGGGCGAATAAGTTATGTAGGGTGCATAAAAGATTGGCTTTGTATGAAAAAAAGAGAAAAAAAAAACTGTCAACGTAGGCGTTCTTGGATTGCTTTCTGTGATATATGCGTCCAACTGAAAAGTATCGAACGACGCTGCACTTTTTTGTGTGTTTCTTTCGTGGCCATGCTGGCGCAAAGAGGTGCGTAAGGTTGAGGCAGTATGACAGTACACCTTCCGCGAAAGTTCCAAAGTGGGGATACGCGCTCCGTGGTGGCGCTGGGATTAGCGTGTTCTGCTACAGACCACGAAGTAGTTGGTGCGTCGTCCCGCCGCACTGAGACAGCAGCGCAAAAACACACTCTCGCACACACACACACACCACACACACACACACACACACACACACACACACACACACACACACACACACACACACACACACACACACACACACACACACACACACGCACACGCACACGCACACGCACACGCACACGCACACGCACACGCACACGCACACACACACACACACACACACACACACACACACACACACACACACACACACACACACACACACACACGCGCACGCACGCACGCACGCACGCACGCACGCACGCACACATGTTCAGAAAAGGGTCGGAATACAGGACTTTGCTAAAAGCTTCTCACCAAGTATTCGGGCCATTGTACTAATATCAGTGCTAATATCAGTGCGATTCTTTGCATCAGTGATGCAAAGAATCGCAGGAGCCGGCACAGAAATAGTTACAAAAATAGAAGGATGTAGGGAAATTATATACCACGACATTACTCAGTAAAGAGCTGTTATATGTTTTTCCTACGTGCGTCTAGTTTTTTAAATATATATACATCTTTATATAGGTTCGGGCCCGTTCGTCATTATCAAATGCTTGAGGGAAGTGAACTACGTCGTCACTAAAGCGACGGCTGATAACCGCCTTTAGCAGGGAAGAAGTTTGGGCGTGTTGGTAGGTCATTGTAATTTTAACTGGGATTCATAGCGCTAAAACGACACAAGAACGAGAAAGAACACGGGACGAGCGCTACCTAGCGCTCGTCCCGTGTTCTTCCTCGTCCTTGTGTCGTTTTAGCGCTATGAATCCCAGTTGATAACCGCCGTTCAGGCAAAACGCAAGTTGTGCACTTCGCACGATTCAAATGGTACCATCAATGCGCACTCCGGGGGAAAATGTAACGCCGCACAGGTGAAGCGTCGAAGAGGAAGTAGAAGCGGCGCGAGGTTTTTTAGGAGATTGGTTGTTGTGGACCGTCCCACGTCTTCTCTACCATTTTTTGTAAACAAAGCCATGCTGCATCCGTAACAATATATATATATATATATATATATATATATATATATATATATATAAAGCGCCACTAGATGTCGCTACCAGCTTCGTATATAAGAAACAGGATGTCCCAACCATCGTTCACCAAGATTAAAAAATACGCATATGCCACGTCGCGAGACAGAACCAAGGTAATGTTGTTTGCCGTCGCTTGGAGGTACTCATATTATTTTTGCGTTCTGCCTAATTGCATTATTATCATTAATCAATGAATCAACTTCTCAAATATTATCATTACATGAAAAGTGTCAATGAGAGATTTGCAGAGCAACATAAAATAATCCCGCTACAGCTTTCTGTTGCTCAATACGTGCTACATAAAAGTGTTTTTTGTTCCGAGCGTGAAAGAAGCCCGCGAATACACGCAAAGTGCCTCGAGCGGCCAGTGGTGCGGCAATGTTGCGTGCATTGGCAGCCCCAGGGACCCACAGAAGGTGAACATGTACGCGGTTGCATATGTAAACACATGTGCTCGTATTGTCCGAGAACTCAAAGAAGTTCAGTTTAACTCATGAAGTTCAGTTTCACAGACGAGTGCACGGACCGTAACTATAACCATATATAACATACTACACAAGCTTTTGACAAACTTACAAGCACAGATTTCTATCAAGCATGTATCTTTAAGCGGACACTTAAATTTAATACAGATCAAGATACTGGTGTTTCCTAAGAAAATTTTTAAAGCGACAAGTGCTTTTCTTAGAATCCCAGCTGTTGACCATGGGCCACGTATTTCTCTTACGATAGCACTTATATGGACACTCCAGGCGCATTTCTGCCATCGGCGTGATGTTCCGTATAAGGTCCAAGGGCGATAAAACCGCCAGCGCGCCCCGTGTGCTGTATATGCGAGTGAAAGCGTGTGAGGGTGAGCCGGTGATCGCGGCTCAATATCGCACACGCAAGAAAGGGAAGCGGGAAGGAAGCGCGCCGTATTCCGTCGCGCGCAACGCTTCAGGGGGGAGGAAAGGCAAGGGGGGGGGGGGGTGTTAAAATCCTGGCGGCCCCGGCGGCCGCGCGCCCACCCGGGCCGCTGTATCTTGAAAGCCATCTGCGTTGAGGACGCAGTCTGGCACGCGCTGTGTTCTCGTGGCTTATTTCGCGTTGATGCGCGACGAAACATGAAGGTCGATTGGCTCGCTGCTGACGCCGCGCTTCCTCACTCCAGCGTGTGGACAGCGAGTTTCTGTGGTCATCGAGTGAGATGTGTTATGTTTGCTTGTGCGCGCAAGACACCATGCTTGTTCACTTAGTTAGTATGCCTATGTTTACAATCTTATACGGCCGATAAAACTACTATCCTTACTTCGTATAGCTGTCCACTAATTTGCCATCGCAATCGATGCTTCGCGTTTCTTTAAGATGAATAGTCGTCTATCTATAGCATTAGATCTGCCCTCATATTTCGTCTTGCAGTTTCATGCCCTGGGAACTCGAGGTGGTGCACATCTTCGTCTGGGTGGGCACACTAGAGCACTGCACGGGCCGATTTTTGCGGCCCGGGCCCGACCCGGGCCCGTTTTTACATTGGGCGGCCCGCCCGAGCCCGATCAAAACTTTTATGGCGAGATCCGGGCCCGGCCTGGGCCCGGAAATAATCTACGTTACCCGCCTGGCTCAGCCCGCCACCCCTTTATCTTAAGCCCGAGCCCCGCCCGAGCCCGGCTCGAACCCGGCCCGAGACCGAAAAATACATGTTTTTCAGAGTTGAGAAGCCCGAGAATAACTCGCAGAAAGCCCGAGCCCAGCCCGGGCCCGCGTCAAAAAACCCGAGCCCGGCCCGGGCCCAGGTCAAAAAGCAGACGCCGTGCCCGAGCCCGGCCCGAGCCCGTGAAAAAATTGCTCTACCCGGCCCGGCCCGGCCCACGGGCCGGGTCGGGCCCGGGCTTTCAGGTAAGCCCGAGCCCGTGCAGTGCTCTAGGGCACACGAGCACTGTGGGCTAGGGGCACGTTTAGTCCTGGACAAAAAGTGCCGCGCATATACTCGCAGGTGGTGCAGTTATGTTTCAAATTTTCTGTTATCCCTTGTTTTGGCGGTATTGACAATTTTATACGTGGGTTTGTAAAAAATAACTCGGAACATTTAGACTGTTTATCAAACCAGGTATTTTTGGTGAGACGACCGGATAACCGTCTCAGGAGCAAGCGGACTTCGCTACGTGAAAGATGAAGGTTTAATGCTTCTTCGTTATTGTGCGCCCGATTCACCGCTGCATCCGCTGAAGTGTTTCCAGGAATATTGTAGTGACCTGGTATCCACCGAAAAGCGATAACGTGATCCTTCGCACTTGCCTTTGGGAGCTCTTTCAACGTTTCGTACAATAAACATGTATTCAAAAATTTTTGTCTATGCTATTTAGTGAGGCGAGTGCGGCTTGAGGATCACTAAAAATTGTCCATCTGTACTGATGCTATGAAATGCAACGCTGATAGTAAGCAAAAAGTTCAGTGACGGTGGAAGATGCCACTCGGGACAATTTAACTGTTTGCTATAATGATAAATGTGGTATGATGAAGGCTGATGCATAAGAATTATTGTGGCACAATCCGTCTGTATGCACCTGGATATATTGAGGATATAAGGTGTAAATCTGGTACACTGCCAGTTGCTGCGCCGCTGTCATGAACATGTCTCACTTAGCTATTATTACCCTCGACTGATAGTTCAATTTTGGGTGTTTTCAGCATACAAGGAGGACAAGTAATATTCGAATGGTTAATTCAAAGCTAGATAATCATGTTTTATGTTTCTGAACAACCTTGTGCATTATGCTTTTGTCCCCTTCTCTGAGAGCCTGGTTTAGGGATGCTAGTCATATTGCGTTAAAATGCGGTAAGCGTGTCCACAAACTTCAACGGCACGTATAACTGTAGAGGGTGGATGACCAGCTTCAGCGATGACTAGAGGAATCGAGGTTGCTTGGGGGACGCCGAGGCACACCCTAAGTCCTTTCACCAGTAAACATTGAAGCCGCTCCTCAGAGGTTTGCGACAAGCCATGAAGAATAAGCAATTTCTGACTTTATGAGTGTGTTATGTACTTGTAATAGTGAAGCGACTCCGGAAGAGTCTCTCTTATCCAGATATTGTGAAATAACTCCAGTAGAGTAATTCTATACCTGCAGGTCCAAGGTTCTTTAATATCATATTCGTAATGACGTCTGGGCGCTGCAGGCTGTCTTTGTACGGCATAATGCAAGAACACATTTCCGCTCGTCTAAAGTGAATTCACAATAAGTTGAGGATGCTGTGACGCAAAGCATGTTCGAACTTTGTAGTCTACGAGTGCTACGGAAGTTGTAAACTTTTCGTAAGTGATTGACGCTTCTGGTCAGGTTATAAGCCGACAGAATTCGTCAGCAACGGCTGCTTCTGATGCGATGCGAGCTGTGGCAAGAGCTCGGAAAGGGTGACACTGCGAAACTGGACCACTTAAAGACCGGACAACGAACCATATTCTGGTACGGTGGTACGCACGTTCTGCCCGTCTTCTAATGGCGCTTAAACATTCTTATTCATCGCGAATTCCGGTATATTTATTTCTAACAGGGTCTTCTCTCGTAAAAGTCTGAAAACAGTCGCTCGAAATGTCTGTAAAACTTTCATACTCCGTATTTTCGCCAACCCTGTTAGTTATGCAATGACGAAAATTCTGCCAGCTCGAATATTTTGAGTTGTATTTGTATTTCGTTGTTATATTTGAGTATATTTTTCCTGTTTTATGTATACAAGAGGCAGGCACGCGAGATGATTTTAGCCCCTCTAAATATATGATGCATAAACCATCGTGTCGAGTTGGCAGCTCCAGAGCGACTTTATGTGTTAGAAAAGATCTACGATCGTACTTAAGACCCATCTTAGAATACACAGACATGAGCTGGAGCCTGCATTCGAAATAATGAATTGACAAACTTGTTAAAGGGAAACTTGTATTCACAAAGGATCAGCACGTTCTACCCAGACTGATATTCTTCCGCGTTCTCTCTAGTTTGAAGTCTACAACCGTTCTTCGACGCTGCAATGACTTACCGTACTGTGGCGTGCCGTCATACATCTCGATTTTGCATTTAAAACTGGTCCAACAAAGCACATAATCACAATTTCACTTCAAAATGGGCAATTGCATGTTCTGCGTTTTCTTAACCGGGCTCGAAGCAGCGGGCACCATTTTAGTTAGATATCACGTTTACAGACGTCGCACAAAAGTGCTAAGTCCACGCTGTCTGAGCTTCCCACTTTCGGTCTTCCACATGCATGCACAACGCCCCGTATTTGTAAACACACAGCCGCGCTTGTTGGTTAGTTTTGGCATCCGAGCGAATGGTCTGCTATACTTGTAGTTCCACACCCAGCGCACGTCGTTACAACTCTTAACGCCAGGAAGCTTGCAGGCACAGGCAGCCCGGAAGAAATATTGCTGTGGCAGACGCGACGACACTGTCGTGGCAAATGCCGGGCGCCCCGCGGCTTCTCTTCCGGAACCACAAAGCGGAAGCGGATGTGTTCGAGCCAGACTCCCCGCTTGATTCTCGTCTCTTTCGGTTTCCCGGTTGTATTTTCTTACTCGAGCTGAGCCGCGTGCGGCGTTTTCGGCTAACCCTATTTACATCGATCCCGTCTAAGCAAACCGGCAAACTGGCAAACTGTCTGCAAATCCTACCTTACGCAGCTCTCCTCACAGGCCGCCGCAGCAGCCTTCTTTAACTTCAAGCCGCCGCCACGGAGGACCGTTGTCCTCTTGATTGCCAACCCAAAGTTCTCGCTCGGCTAAACGAACGCCGGCAGTGTTTACCGCGTGCATTCTCCGCCTGAAAGTTTCTGTGTCAACGATGGCCAGTGTTTTCTTTTTTTTTACCTTATCTGCGCGTTCATCGTGGAGCACCACAATTCTCTCTCGCGGGAAGCAGCTCACCCCGTGGCTGTGTAGCGGCGATAGGCAATCAGTAGATTCGCTGCGTCAGATCTGCGCGCGCCACGCGAAGAGTATTTGTTGAAGTAGTAAGTTTGTTCACTTTTCCTTTTAAGCAAAACGCATTCGCAAGGCTGGTAACTCTGCGCAGGTGTGATGTCTTTACCACTGCGCATAGTTGCGTGATTGTGCGTACTATTGCGCATAAGTAACACCTTGGTGAGGGCTAATTGGTTCATCTTTGAAAGTATGCTCGAACAACGCGACTGAAGCAATGACACACAGAGAAACACACAACAAGAACACAGTACTACAAATACCATATTACAGGGTGATAATTATATATTGTGACCGCACTTCCGCTTCCGGGGCTGTACACGTGCCGTCATTCACAAACAAATATAAAGGAAGGCGGCTTCCTAGTTGCGAAGCAAGTTTGGTCATTGAACCATGGTGTCAAACTGAAAAGCTTTTGAGCACGGTTCGAGTCCAGACTTCTGCGTATTTGCCGGTTCGGTTCAGGTTCAAAAGCAGAAATATAACGGTTCCAACCAGTTTGAACTGGTTCATAGTCCGAATTGTGTAGGAAATAAGGGGAACGAAAATGTTTGGAAAAAGACGTTTCTCAGCCTCATCTACAAATGTTTTTGAGAGAGAGATTGTTTATTTGCACCCTTTCGTGACGCGGACCAACGTATCTCTAGTGTACTTGATATTGCGTACCAAATTAAATACACTCTGACCTGAGGCACGTAGGAGTACTGGGATTTGTTTTTCAAGCGCCCCCCCCCCCCCCCCCCCCCCCATCTCTCCAAACACACAGACACACGCACACGCACGCATCTGGAACCTAAATGTGCGCCTCGCCAAATGGTGCAGCTGTAAGAATGAATGTTGCAGCTACACCAATCGCACGTGCATAACGAAGAGGATATGCATACTAAAAAAAAAATTAATTTCAGAAGCGCCATACATACCCCGACAGTGTTCCCGTTTGAAGCCATCTTTTCTTACATGGCAGATACACATATATTTTTAATTGGTGGAAAGCAGCCCTCTTTACGGCGAGCGTCCGTAAAACGCGGTGCGCCGGCACGGGTGCTGCTCAATCAATACAAGAATGAAATGATAGGCGAAATCCGAGGCTAGCGGCTTTCACGTCACATTACTCGTCGCAACAGTGTACACATTCTGTAGACGAACACGTAAATGGATGTCATCAAGAGGGATCTCGGATTTCAAAACTTCTCAGTGCAGACGCTCACGGCCAAGTCGCTACCGGCGAAAAAAAAAAAAAGAAAAGAAAAAAAGGTCCACTCCAGCACCCGACCTGGCGTGCACAGGCTGGAAATATTCGCAATTTCTAGCACTATTATACAGCCCGGTACCTCCGGCGACGAGTATGCGCGGTGAACCATCCTCCCCATGGGCCTTATACGTCCAGAGCTTTCAACCTTGCTTACTTCTTCCTCGGCCTACGTCATTTTATTTGTGTTGCTCGGTTTTGCTCACCGCAGGAATTTCAAAAAGCGTCGTGCGGTGACGCGTTTCTTTATCGCGTTATTTCGAGTGGCGCGTCTTCCATGCATGCTCTCAAGTGAAGAAATGGCAGGAATGCGTCGTTTCGAAACGAGGAGGACGAGCCTGACTGTACTTTTCGCCGTGTCATGCACGAACCACGCTCTAGGGTTATTGGGCACTCTTTCGTCCCAAGTTCTCTCTTGTCAGTGAATAGCTTACAGCAGGGCACATTGTATATATATGAAGGCCGAATTATTAAGTAAAAGGCTTCGCTGCTGTCACGCACTATAGACAAGCGATTATGTGATTTGATTCGGTCTTTCCACTGGTTCAAAAATTATGAGGAACGTATACGAAGACATCGGTAAACACTTTATTATGTACAGAATGACGAGAGGACCGGTAACTGTTAGCTTGATGACGAGGGTTAGATAAGATATTTCGACGATCAATAATACTCTCACAATCAATCAATCAATCAATCAATCAATCAATCAATCAATTAATCAATCAATCAATCAATCTGACGAGTCTGCGACAAAGCGCCCATCAGCGCAAACATGCTGTAATGAGCCACCGAGCCAAAATGACTCGTCCAGTCGGAATGACAGGTTGATAAGAAACTATTATGCTAGTGAAAACAAGCGCCACTAAAAGCTAGTTGTGATCACGCTCTGGATAAAGGAAGTGAGCGCGCCAGGTCACCGGCAGTCGCTGCACGAACTTCGAACGAACATGGTGTGCGCTTCTTCGGGGACAATCATAGCCGAAACAAACACTGAACTAATTCAATTCCTCAGCCAGTTGTCTGGCCGCGTGCGTATGGCAGAAGCAAATTATTCACGCCCTGCACTGTCTGCTGATTTCTGTTTTGGACTTTCTTCGTGTTGATCGCATTTTCGTTTGCTCAGAAGCGACGTCGTTATGTGGATTCTGTGCAGCGTCAACAGCTCGCAGGCTTTCATGATGACCGTGCATTTCTTGCAACCGTGTGGCATCCCAATTTCGCGTTAACTGTATTTCGTCTCATTTCGCAGGGACGACGTCTGCTATCCCGCACTCGGTCCCCACTGGGTGAGCAATATTAGTTTTTTTTCCCCTTCTCTCAGTTTCTTGCCCCGCACAGATGATGCTTACGTCGAGCCAAAGTCATGCCTTCGGGAAGACCAGGTCTGCGAACTGTGCCTGCGCAGCAAGTGCGCGGACCATTTCACGTGATGGCGTCAGCCTTCTTGGGACGAAATTACCGGTAGTCTTCATAAGATCAACATTCACCTGCTGCTTTCGTTTGGCACTATAGGCTTGCAGCTGCCGGAGCCTCCTCGCGCTATTAGGCTCCTTTCGTCGCGCAAAACGACGTTCTCGCCAACACAGCTGCACCCTCTAGAACACTTAGCTGTAGCTACACGGCTGCAGCACTGCTTTTATTCGTTTTGCGATACCTTGCTTATACTAACTAGTGTGTGTAATCACTGGCTGCTTCGCCAGCACTAAGTTAGCCTGCCGCGCTCGCCTGCGCTCTTTTCTACGGTTATACCTGAGACCGGGCGCACGTTATTAAAGGAAGCCGACGTGCAGAAGTGCCAAGTGAAAGCAGAGCGATCAATTGTTGCACGGGTTAGGTCGTAAGCAATTACGTTTTTGAGTTCAATTAGACAGCGAATGAAAACGCGTTAAGGAATTCGGCTCCTCTCGTTAATGACTGCTACTTATCTAAGCATAGATAAATAAATTGGAATGCGCCTCGTCCTGGTAACATTTATTCGCAGAAACAAGCAGCATTACGATTCTCTTTGTAAAACAAATAAAGGGTCTTTGTGTGTCGTCTGTCGTCGACGAAATGGTGCTTTAGAGCTGCGCGTGTTATTTTTAATTATTATGGCTTTTCCTTTGCCGCAATAACAAAACGAAGAAAAGACGACGGCTTTAAAGAGACGGTGTAAGGAGAAAAAAATATGGAAGGGTAAACTTGGGCGAAATAGCGTAATTAATCACATCGCGATGTTCAGCCTGTTTCACGAGGATTTACATTTCAAAATGAATTTTTCTTGACGCGGTCATCTGAGGCTCGTTATAAATTAGCGGCTTAAATATTTCAGCTATTCTAAACTGGTATATGCTCTCGTGGGAGCTTCAATAGTGATTAGACAGCTCCTGAGGATATAATGGGCGACGTGTGCGAGCAAGAAGAACACAATGTCAATATATGCGTGACGTACTTCAAAAAATACTAAATAAGCACAGTTAACCTTGCAGCTATTGTGCCAACCTTATTTGTGCTTGTTTTTGGCCGTAGTATGAAGCGATGGCAGCAATTAAGTTTTTTTTTTTGCTTTCTTACGCCGGACTGAGCTCATAAATTTACTCATCAGGGTTTGCATGGAGAGAAGAGACAGTCGAGATGAGGTGCGCTACAAGTGCCATTACAGATTTAAGTGACAGGAATGTACAAAAGCTTATAAAGCCCTACAATATCTCGCAGGAACAATTAGCTTTTTTTTTTTTTCGAGCTCCACTACGTGATGCGCGCGTGCGTAAAAAACGGGCGCTGCGGTAATCATTTCCGTACGCGTAAAAAATTGCGTGCTCGCTCAGACGTGATATTACGAGCAAGATAGCGAAGCTGACTTGCAGCGTCCGCTCTTGATAATGGTATATAGGAGGTAGGAGGGAGGCACGATAATGGCATAACGTTGACTCATTGGAAAATACTCCCCAGAACTCCAACTGTCGCTTACACCGCGTCGATCCATCAGTACAGCTGCGGTCAAGTAACGCCAAACCCATCACGATATGACACAACACCACTCTGTCGGATGTAAGTCGGAGTATAGCCTACACAAATTCAGACAGCTATGGCATTGGATTGGCTGGCTCACCCACGCGCACTCAATGCCGATGTGCAAAGACTATCAATCACCTACTGTGCCACGGTTCCCGCTTCGAGGAACAACGTCAGACGCGCCGTGGTAGCCCAGTGGCTGTTGAGCCCAGGTCGCGGCGGCCGCAATTCGGTGGCAGCGAAATGCAGAAATGCTCGTGTACTTCGATCGAGACGCACGTTAAAGTACCCCAGGCGGTGCAAGTTAATCCGGGGTCCCCTATTATATACGGCGCATCTCAGAATCATTTTGCGGGATTGACACGTAAAACGCCAGAATTTAAATCATTCAGCGACGTCATATTCGCCAGTGAGCCCCGGGAAGCAGACTGGATGTTCGGCCTTTTACCGAAGCAAAGTTCCTGCGAGCTTGGCCTCTCAGCTCACCAGACCAAGAAAGCCACGTGAGCTCTTCGACAGTACCTGGAGGCGACAGACCTGATTGTCCCTTTGTACACACGTGGCGCCTTGTCTAGGGCGAGTGACTGTCTGAACTCCTGTATTATTTCCCTGTCTTTCACTTCCCCCTGCCCGTCCTAAAATATAGGGCAGCAAACAGTACAAAGCCTGTATAATCTCCTTGCCTTTTCTTCGCCCTTATAGCTCTCTTCTTCACTTGCTCGTTTCATGAATGGCGCGGTTAGAATAAAAATTTGTCGCAGTTTCACCCGAAAGGCGAAGCACCAATTGCGATAGCAAATTAGTAGAGAGCTATACGGAGTAAGGATAGTAGTTTTATCAGCTGTATAAACTTGGACATGCAGCAGCACCAGCAACGCGCAGGACTGTTGTAGACGCCGTCGGCGTTTTGCCCGCGTTCGCACCGAACGCGCACGGCGTTTTTATATAAATACGTATTTGGTGCCGCAGCTAAACGTCGCCTCCCCTCCCTCCCTCCCGTCCCCCACAGCCTTTCGCGCGACGGAAAAGTTGCGTTTGCTCTCTATTATGGACAGGAGGCAAGAGACGCTTAATTCTGCAGGCCTTCAGGGAGCACGGCGCAGAACGCGCGTTTGCTCTCCGACTGGCGTTCACTCCCCGTGAAAGCGCGCGTCCCTCACGCCCTTTCACTCGCACATACAGCGTCCGGAGCGCGGCGACGATTTCATCGCCGTTGACGTCATACGGATCCTCACGGCGACGGCGACGCCGATGGCAGAAATCTGCTTTGGAGTCTCCATATAATTGCTATCGCAATAAAACATTTTACTCTCAGCTAAGAATGGACATCCCATACCAAGTATGGACTCGATCAAGATTCTAGGTCTCCACATTGATGCTAAGGGCTGTAACTCGACGGCCCTCAACAGGCTCACTGGACAGGCTAGTAATGTCCTAAGACTTTTAGCCCGCATATCAAATCGGAGAGGCGGTCTCAAAGAGGACAATATGCTCAGAGCTTACCAGGCATTCTTCTTAAGTCATGTTACCTACATCGCGCCATACCTTAATTGGGGTAAGGCGGAAAAGGCCAAACTCAACTCTCTAATCAGAACCGGTATCAAGCGTGTGCTCGGCCTTCCGCAGTCCACGAGCACCGAGAAGCTGCTGGAGCTAGGACTCCACAACACTATCGATGAGCTAATAGAAGCACACACAGTGGCTCAAATAATGAGATTGTCGTCCTCTAAGCCAGGGATCAAAATTTTAGAAGAAGCGGGTATCCAACCCAGACATGAACCGGAGACCAAAATTAGCCTGACCCAGCAAGCCAGAACTCGCATCATGGTTGACCCCGTACCACGAAACATCCACCCAGTGCATAACGAGGGTAGAAGATTCGCGAGAGCCAAGTCGATCCTTAAAAATATCAATCAGCACAAACTAGGGGCCCTCTTTGTCGATGCTGCCAGATATGACAGTGGGGATAAGTTCGCTGTCTCGGTTGTAGACGCAGAGGGCAACCTGCTTAATGCAGCTTCTGTCTATACTAAGTTTGCACATGTGGCGGAGGAAGCGGCGATCGCTCTGGCTTTTCACAGCGTAAAAGTTCCCCCTATCATCATCTCGGACTCACGCACAGCAGTTAGATCCTTCTCGGCCGCACTCGTGTCTGAACAGGCGAACAATATTGTGAACAAAACACTTCAAAGAACTCGGGATGGCAGCGAAGGAGGATACCACATCTCGTGGTTCCCAGCCCATATAGATGCCTCAGTTAACCCGCTCGGATGTAATCCTAACGAGCAGGCCCACCGGATAGCGCGCGATTTCACGTACCGCGCTGTCGGGGGTAGCCAGGCTCGGAACGAGGTCAACATCCAGAAAGATCCATTATGTACCTTCCACGAAATTGTTTCCCATTATCGTCTCGGCAGGAGGACATTTCCACCCCCCCCCCCCCCCAAATTGAACAAACCTCAGGCTAGCACACTCAGACTTCTGCAAACCCGTTCGTATCCCACTCCCCGGTCCCTTAACAGGATAGACCCTGACCATTCACAGTCGTGCTCCAAATGTGGTCATGACTCATGCTCTTTTGATCACATGCTCTGGTTGTGCCCAGCCCTTAACGCCTCTCCACCCATCACGAAAGAGCAATGGGAGGAATCTCTCAAGAGCAGCAATCTTCAAATTCAACTCCAGGCTGTCCAGAGGGCCCACGACATCGCGACGGGACTTGGTCTCCCGGTCCCATCGTGGGCGGAGCCACCGCCTTAATCTGGGGGAGCCTTCGGCTCGCCTAGATCTCAGTTCGTCAGGACTCAAATAAAGTTCTTGTCATGTCATGTCTCAGATGTGTACCCGTTGAGACCAACGGAACGGCTGCCCCACTAGCTTAATCGCTCTTCATTGTGAAAAAATCAGACATTGCCTGAAAAGCACTTTCGCCGGAGCGCACCCTGCTATCAGTACTCCTAAAGAAAGTCACAATCACGTGACTGCGTGTAGAGAAGGGCTCGATGTCTTGCAGGCGCAAGTTGTAATGAGCTAGCGCAACACAGGGGTAATTGGAGATCGCAGGGAGAAGGCCTTCGTCCTGCAGTGGGCATAATATAGGCTGATGATTATGATGGATGATGTGCGCCCCCCATGCCGGACACCAACGCCTAATGGTTCGCGTGTACAGTCACGCGAACGATGTCGCGTTTGAACGATCATTCGTCCATGCCGGTGCCCCGCTCCGAACCCTTTGTCGGGACGGTCTCGGGAAAGCGTGTCGGCGCGCGCGCGAAACGTCCACCCATGCTCGCCGACCCCTAGCCAAAGAGAAACAGGCCACTCTCCAGTAACTCCGCCATTAGGTGGCGTTAGCAGCTCAACACTCGTGCCATTTCTCGCACTAGTTTGCAACTACACCGCCCGGCACCAGTGCAAAGCCACGTGGCGAAGCCGGATTACAGGAGACGTGAACCATGCGGGGAAAACAATATCGGGGGTGCGTGAGAGTCGAGCGTTCCCACAAAGCAGCGCGCTGAACTTATGCCCTTTGAGAGCCCACGAGGTTCACCAACCTCTGTCGTGTTCATCTCAGACCAACCAGCGATGTCCAGAGACACCGGCGTTCTGGCTCTCCCCTGGTGGCTTAATTTCTGTCCGCTGGCTCCACCTCCGCGATAGCTTTCTCATCATCCCTACCGCACTGCCCCCTCCTCACTCTATGAGCTGAGAAATTTAGGCCGGCGGCCTCCAATATGTGAGTAACAGTCAAATAAACTATTCACTTTAATACGGTGCACGGAATGTTAACTTTCATTGAGTTGACGAAGTATACTACGAGTTGTCGATACAAGTTTTCGTAACGCTAATGTGCTATGTGAAGTCGGCGTCAGCTATTCGGGGACAAAGTTACAAAGTTTTCATGGCAGCTTACCACCTGCCAGTCCCCTTTTGCTGGAAAATCATCACTTAGGCAACGATATGATGACATGAGCTATAGGATGCTCCAGTTTTGCTGCAAGACTGTATCTGTTAAGGCGCACCTAGCCGAGCAAGAAGATGTGTGCAGAGCTTCACGGTGACATAACATAGATAAAAACGATATAGTTTTTCTGGAGTAGGGAGCACATGCACCGGCTTCTATGCCGGAAGGCGACCGTACATGTCTGTAACTAACTACGAAACCTATCCTTGCTCGTCGCGACTGGTTGTTCGGCGCAGTGTATAGGCGAGGTCTGTGTCGCGCATCTCTCTCCGAGGGCAAATTTCGGCGTTGATGACACGCTGATGAACGAAGTGCCTGATGGAGATTTAACGACACTGGTTGACGAGGGCCTGCCGAAGCTACGGCAAGATGCCTTGCAGTCGAGCGCGCTGAGTCGATGCACCTCATTCGGTGAAATCTGGGCGTCGGACAACGCGGAAGGCCCGCATTTCTAAATCGAACTGCGGTGAAAAGAGGGGAAAAAGAAAGAAGGCAACTGGACGGAATGCACGCGCGACGCGTGACAAATGGCGTCGATTTCTTTAACGCGCGATCCGAAATTTCTTTCCTTCGTCTTTTCATAGACCGCAGGCGCCGGTTCTCTTATTTTCTGCGATCGAAGTTCTTTTTTGTTTTTTGATGGTAAAAGCGTGCGCGATAGATGTGGGCTGTCGGACCAATGCAGGAGTACCATTAAGTTTGTTTCTTTACAAGTCCTCGTCTCCGCGTCTATATTCGTATACGTGGATTGTGTTCGATTGCATTCAAGGTCGCTGCTTCGAGTATATCTCTGCTTCGCCTATCGCGCCTCGTGGTTTTCACGGTCGTACATTTTTGCTTGCTCATCCGAACAGCGCACTTATATTTTGCATCTTTATAGGTTGGTGTAGCGAACGCTTGCGATCATTCTTTAGGTGTCCTCGTGGAATCTGCGGTAATATAAAGGTACGATAGCGAGAGAAGCCGTGCAATTTTTTTTGTGTGTTTGTGGGCATTCGTGAGCTCGCGCTGAGAGTGACAACAGATGTTCGCAAGAGCGCACTTGTCATGGCTTCATCTGCGGCTGTTTCCGACTATGCAATTGGCAGCACGTAGGAGCATATCTAGGCGTCAGCGTCAGTGATGTGCAGAATTCCATGCACTTTCGTATAGGGCGATAAAGCGACGTTCCATGGAACAAATAAATTTTAGGCCTAGGCCCAGGCCTCAATCCGCTGGTCTCAATAAAGGTGTTTCACTCACTCACCCTCCTCGCCTCTGCATGCTTTCAAATACCACGCTTCTACAAAATGGTATAGCCATTCACTCACATGGGGCACATGGACTTCAGCAAAATTTCTTTTCACTCAGCAGCTGCTGTTACAACTGACGAAACATCCGACCCAACAGCTTCTCTAAGAATGCAAAATACAGAACTTTGAAGGAAGTATTGTTGCTGTGCCGTTGAAAACAATGCTCTAACTGTGGAAACAATCTTGCAATATGCTTCACAATCTCCGGCCTAAGTTCAGCACTAGTATACGCAGCAAAAAATAAGATTTGCTTCCTCTAATAATATTTTATGGTCAAATGTATATGCTCATAGTCTCAGGAACATAAATAAAAAAGGAAATTGATTTGTGTAGTTTCAGCTAGAGAAATCAAAATCAATGTGTTCTTACGACTTCCTACTGCGGAAGACGTCTTCAGTGAGTCAAATCATCGCGGTAATTCATCCAACAGCTTTTTCTTCTTCGACCAAATAAAACTAAAATCTCTTGTTAACTGCTGCAATGATGTGGAACTGCAGTGTCACTTTAAAATAAGAGGGCGATAAAGAAATAAGCCAACGGAAGCACGATCCAGGTGAAAGGGCGTACGATGGAACGGACAGAGCGGAGTGCACTGGTTGAACAGCTGGAAACATTTGTCTACGCGACCACCGGATGAAACAGCCGCGTGTGGGAATCCTCGTGTCCCATAACGGTCGTACGCGTGGCAAACGTGGCATCGAGCAATAATAGCTCCAGCAGGTTCGGGGAGAGAGGGGAAACCTTCCTTTCTCGGGAGGCACACGGGAATCGCAAGCACTATCGGCACCACCGATTGTGTCACGTGAGATCCCTCTGACAATAGAGAGCTTTAGATTAGGGGGACGCAAGCTTAAGAGCCCCCTAGCGCTTGGAGCCGCAGTACTGCGCATGCGCAGACCGGTCTGCGCATGCGTAGTACTACAGCCCCAAGCGCTAGGGGGCCCCTACGCTTGCGTCCCCCTAATCTAAAACTCTCTAATAGAGAGGTTTAGCGTATCCGGTAAAGGCAAGCGGACTGGGCGTCTTACCGGATATACGGAGGCGCAAACGTGAACGGCCTGCATGGCGCAGCCACCTGGTGCCACATAGCAATGCGTTTCCTTTGTGTCTGTTAACACACACCTGACGATGGTGCTTGGTTCATGAGGAAGTTGTGTTGTACTCTGTATGCCTACACCTCACAAGTTGTTTTGTGATTCTGTTCACAACTTCTTCGTTGCAAACTAGATGCGCAATGTTGCAGTGGTGTTCTCCCTGAAGTGTATAAAAGAGCTGTCATGCGTCTGTCAAACCATTCTTCATAAAGGCCTGTCCCCAGCTGAAACGTAGAAATAAATTTGTTGTTTTATACACCTTGCTCACACCCGATGAGTTTTAACAAGACTAACGAGCGTCATAAACCTGTTTAGCCGGTCTTGAGCTTACCAGCTTGCACTTAATAAACGTTACCCCAGTGTCCTCACTTTGACGGCTAGAAACCACGACCGCGTCACCTCGATGACAACGACCGGTACCCTATATTCGTTCGTAAACTCTGCTCGCCATAAGATTACTGACAAGATCAGCCAAGTTGCGAGCTCAGAGAACTGCAGAGTTTACTTAAATGTCGCTAAGTCTTCCTCGCAGTAACAGACAGATAAGTAAACGTGGAAATCATCACTTCTCTGCACGGTAATCTTTTGCTTTATCAGCTTAGTTGTTCTTGATGTTTGCTTTTCTTTTACCACTACATATAGGAAAACAGTATTGTGCAGTTATTGTATATTTTCACGTAGGGTGATTTTGTTTGCTATTTGAAGCCACTACATTCTGCTCTTCCGTTTATTCTGTCCATCAACGACTGCTATTCTACTAGAGCTCTGTATGTGTTCCCAGGCCCGTAGGTATACAGAGAACAAAGCTTGTTAAACTCACAAAGCTCTCGCGTGTGCAGAAACATTTTGTGTGTTTTCTTTTTTTATTCTGACTTTACCTCATTCCAGAACGTGATGCTTCAACTAGTCCAACCGCAAGTACGGTCCTGCCCAGCTCATGAACATGCGCGTAATTCAGGTCCCTCTCTCGCATTAACTGTGTTAGTTTACCATCCTAGATGCCGAGAGATCAAGGTTAGAAACGAATGTTATGTTTACTCGTTTGAGGTATAGCGTTTTAAGAGTGGAGCTAATTAAGGCGGAGGTGGAACCGTGCCGAACGTTGAACAGTTTTGCGAAGCGCGTGCAATCCACAGGCGGCCGGAGTGTGGCGAGCATGAGAGAGGGAGAGCGCGCACCGAGCGACAGGTGGGCGGAGCCAAGGAGAGAGAGACGGCGGCGTAGCGGCAGCGCGACGCTTTCCGGGGAGAGACAGCAGGGGGGGGGGGGGGGGGGGGGTTACCAAGCCCTATAAAAGCGTGCACTGTCGGCGCAGAGCATTCCGATGTTCGGCGACGAGTATGAAGAGGACGAAGAAGCAACTGTCTTCGGAAGAAGAAGCGGCGCGGCAGGAAAGACGACGGGAAGATGCTCGAACATGGGCCCAACGACGACGTGCCGCCCCAGAGTTCCGATCAAGGGAAGCCGAGGCTAAGCGATGGCGAAGATCCGAAGACCGCGAGTTTCGAGTGAGAGACGCGGCGTCGCGACAACGGTAGAAAGGGACTCATCGGAAAGTAAAAGCCAAGTTGAAGCCACCAGCTCCGATGTTTCATCAGTCTTCGCGATGTTAAGTCAGTGAAGCTGCACAATTTTTTTTTCTTTTTTTCGTTATTTTTTCTGAAGCTTTAACAGGGTGACGGTTTTGCACGAGGTACGTTTACGGTTAAGGCCTGATAACGTGTAGTGCGCCACGACTGCAGACCGGATTTTGCAAGCCCTAGGTACCTGCTATAAAAATATTTATTCAGTATTCTTCTTTGTCTTCACTGTTGCCGCCACTGAGGTTAGCCTACTTTAGTTCAGGCGTTGATTGGATTAACCTTCGGCGAAATGCTTTGAAAGACAACTAGAGTTATCAGTTACCTGGCGCGGACACTGCACACAGGAGAGCATTACACGAGTAAATACAGAGTGCTGTGCATTTCTTGTTAGAACTTTGATCTGAATGTGTGCTTCCATCGAATTCACTAAACGAGCCCTGCACTGCGATCTAGCAGCGTGCGCACGCCAATTAACACAGGTATTTTTCCCGAAGCATGTTTGTTTTCTTTATATTTGCATAGAATGTCTCCTACCGCACTAGAGAGAGAGAGAGAGAGGAAGAAAGAAATGAAAACGTTTCACCAATAATGCGAAGCAGTTGAAGCGATAGCTGGCGCAGTATTGCACGTAGTAAAGATCTTTCACAATTCCTTGTTGCATTGGTGGAACTCTGCTGGTTCTAGTCGCTAATAACAGCTTCACTGTGGAACAAAACAAAGGAAGACTATCCTGAAAGTAAGACCAGTTGAAGATTTTCTAAATGAAGGAAAGTTTTTCCATCTTCAATTAATTTTTTAAGCAATTGAATGAACTGCACTGCATCCGCTAGAGGTCGCGGTGTAGGAGGAATACTGCGTTTGCATATTCGCACTTGAAATCCGCTTTCGAAAAGTATGAGTCATCTGCTACTTTGCACTGGTACTCGGGAAGAGGGAATAGGAGCAAAAGTATTTTGACGAATGATGACGAGGAGAAACAGATAAAACTTTATCGAGCAATCGCTGTTATGCTAATGATCAAGCCCTCCGGGCCAGACACTCGCTAGTCGCTTGCATCATTGCCGATTCAACGTAAGCGGCCACTCACCGTTGATGCTCAGTGGATGTAGCCTGCATGAGTCAGCCATTCGGCGGAAGTAAGCTGAGCTTGGTCTGGGAGGGAAGGTAAGGGTCCACATTCCCACAGAACGCGTGTTGCGGTGGGGCGCCCATTGCAGTATTTGCGCAGTTTGTTGGGGCGTCTTTTACCAGTCCCATTATAAGAGGGTTCCTGGGTGGCGTTAATAAGGAATACACGTTTGGGGCTGCCAGATAAATCTGCTTTGCCGTCAGCTCGCGTTCATGTCGATGGGTGCTAAAAGTCTTCTATGCTCCCGGTACAATCTGAGGAAAGATAGTTCAGGCTACATATCAGTGGCTGGTCAGAATCGGGGAAGTAGGGAGCCCGGCATAACGCTTCTCGGGCAAGAAGGCTGTCACCCTCATTAACCTCCAGCAACTCATGCCCTGGCATTTATTTCACTTTCGTAGGCCTTTCCAGTTGTTGTTTATGACGTAAGAAAGCTCCTTGGGGATCAGGGGCCTAATTCACGAAGCTTTTCTTTCTTAAGTGCTCTTTGTGGCTGGTAGATCGCCTTCTCTAATAATGTGTTCAACATCCGCATTGGCCTAGATGTTTGTCTCAGAGCAATTCTAGCGTAAGAACTTATTTGTGAACATAGGCCCTGACTTCTCTAAAGGATTCTGTATATTTGCTTAGAATCTGTACAAATTGTAAATCTACGGGCATTCAAAGTTTTTCTTTCATGCTGGGGTTTTACATGCCAAAATCGCGACCTGAATATGAGGTTCGCCGTAGTCGGGGACTCGGGAATAATTTTGACCACCTGTGGATTTTTAACGTGCACCCAATATACGGTACAAGGGCGTTTCTGCATTTCGCCCCCATCGAAATGTGGCCGCCGTGGCCGGGATTCGGCCCCGTGACCTCGTGCTTAGCCGCGCAATGCCGTAGCCACTAAGCAACCCCACGGGTCAGCATTCGAAGGTGTCATTTCCATAGCTACGATTATGGCTGACACTGCAGCTCACTGTGGCCCTATTTTTTGGAATGGGAAGGGAAGGAATGAATGCTTGTGTACATTACTCAGTGGCCTTACTAAAGCCGCTCGTGCAGTCCCGTGACCTGCAGCAAGAACTTCAATAACGCTTATGCTGTCTGCCTTGCGGTTTTAATGTCAGGCCATGGGTTAAGAACAGCCCCCTCCTACAGTGGTTGCCCCTCCCGACGCTGGCTTCGAAACCTTCGAGTGCACGTCGCTCCGGCACATATGCTTGGCGGTCACATAATATGTGTTTCGGCGTTTCAGACGTCCGTCAGTGTTCGCAGTCGGGACTATTGTACCGGCCGATGATGTGGGCGTTGCGACAAGTGAAAGCAATGCCTAGCCGAATCCTGTGTAGCAAAATTGCCTGGCAAAAATAGAGAGGTTGACATTACAAGGAGGAGGCTATGATATATGCGGCTGCTTGTGGTAGGATATAAAAACTAAAACCGCTCGGGCAGATCTTCGTTGAATGTTCGATGACAGATGTCCGAGAAAGCAAAGAGCCGCCTTCGTCGATAGCTGCTGCCTATGCTGGTTCTAATATAGGCTGCTGCAGATGATGATATGAAGCCGCGTTGCCAGAGGATTAGTTTAATATGCGCATAAATGTAAGCTTACATACAAACAATGATGCACGACCAGATGCATTTTTCATTTTACAGTACGCTCTGGATAGAGTCTTCACAATGCTACGGGTCTCCTTACTGGGTTATTGAGACGGTTTCCACCACTCCACATGTTGCTGCTGACGGCTGACTTCTTTGCCTGACAGATTCCAATCCATTGAACGACTCCACCAGGCAGGCAGCGACCTGCAACTCCTACACAAACTGCGTCGAATTTCTTTGTACCCGTACCAAGGGGAGCCGCCAACTCGATGGCAGTGACGACGGTAGCAATGAGAAAGCTGACAAGTCTCAAAACTGTTACAGCCATGAAAAGCAACGAAATGAGCAACAAGAAGTTGTATCGGCTTACGCACTCAGCTTTCAAGAGGTCGTTCTTATTTTTTGCCAGCCTATTTCTGAAGGCCTGTTTAACAGTTTCGGATATGCCCTTTTATATCGGGGCTACTCCATAAAAAAAAGCAAATAAATAGAAAAAAAGTGGCCGTATCATGTACTACTCATGATTCACAAGCATTGAATGCATCGGCAGAAAGAGGGATTTTAGATTTTTCTGTAAGAGTTCCTGAATTAATTTTGCTCGCAAATGTGCTACCACTACATGGTAAACTTGCTTTGTAGAAGCGTTGCAGAAGCGGTTTCTTTATAGTTTCTTCCTAGTTTATATTATAGACTGTGTTCCAAATGTGCACCAAACATGTCAGTAGTTTATGGTACGGATATCATACGTTGTGCCCTTACGGATATATGGCAGCAGGCAAAAACCGTCAGATGGGTTAGGAACAAAGCACTTAAGCCTTTTATGGCACCTCTGAAGTGGATGTAAACAGCCCCCTCCTGTGCACGTGCATGCGCACGCACGCACGCACGCACGCACACACACACACGCACGCACGCACGCACGCACGCACACACACACACACACACGCACACACACACGCACACACACACTTTTGAAAAGAGTAAGCGCGGCGTGAACTGTGATATGCAAGTCGCTTGCGGGCTGCTGATGGTGATCGAACTGTCATACTTGTCCGTGGGCCAGTGGATATTCAGTTCTAGTTTTTTTGCACAAGGTCGCTCGTTGATTTACTGGCCGCGGAGCGCATAATTCGGTGATCAGCTATATGGAAATCACGCAGCGAGTCCACTCAACAAGAAATTCACGCAGAAATTCCTCTGTGAGTCGGCTAAGTATGCGCAAGCATTGTGCCACTTGCTCATCTCCACGCAGCCCGGTGTCATAATCATTGTTATGAAACTTGATCCAACCACTATAAACGACAGCGCTCCGGCAACGCGAACAGCTGCGGATGGCGGCGCAAGGTGAATTGATGACGCAAGCAGACTACCGCAGCTGGCGGTGCCAGATCAGCACCACCTAGATGACACAAGGCCTGTTCACTCCGATCCATGACGCATGCTACTTGGCTCGACTGCCATATAATCCAATAGGGAGGCTTCTGAGTAAGATGATTTTGTCACGGCAGGCTTGGCAATGGAGATTTCGGGCCAGGTAGCATGACGTCATGGATCGGAGTGAACAGGCCTTGGGCTATCTAGGGGGCGCTGGCCATGTAGGCTGATGACGTTTCGATCATTATAAGCCGTTAGTGCTCTTTAGTGCATTATCCATCCGCGTCGAACCGTTATGAACTATGATACCGTACTCCGGCGGCGGCTGCGTATGGCGCGGCCACACGGGCCCTATCTTGAAAGCGATCGGCGATGGGGACGGAGTGCACCGTGTGCTGACTGCTTCGTGTGCTCTGTGTTCTCGGCGCTTAGTTTGCGTTGAAGCGAGAGGCAGTGTGAAGGTCAGTTCAGTCGCTGCTGCGGGCTCTATCTTAAAAACGATCGTCTTACGTGATGAACGGATGGATGGATGGACAGATTTCCTCGATGGGTAGGCATAGAAATGCTACGCATTTAAACGCCAATGTGCCACGAAAAACCGTGGTTACTGGCCCGATGATAGCAATGACAAGAGCATCAACGAGAACGATGACGGCGATAAAGAAGACGAGTACTGAGAAACGACAACTGCATGATGCCTCAGGCTTCACATGCAGAGGACGATGGCGATGACGATGACGGAACGACGACGGTGTATACGCGGGCCCCAACTAGGAGGCGGCGCAAACCTAAATGACCCTGAATTGAGTCCTGAGTAGGTATGGATCGATTTTTTTTTCTGGCAACCTTCCTATATGCTACAACTGTGGTTTGTCAGATTCCGGCAATTCCAGAACAAAAGCGTGGAGGAACCAGGAGAAACTAAAAGGTTCCGCTTTCGATGACCTGTGTACTGAGATTTCCCATCGCGTTTACTAGTCGCCTTTGATCTATGTCCATCCAGAGGCATCCATTGCGCCATTGCTGCATGGTCCAAGTGTGTCTTCGGGACGTCAGGTCTATCAATTTTTATTATGTGCGCAGCGTCCATTACCGGGACACGCGTGCGATTAATTATGCGGATGGCAGTAGGGAAAGGGTGCACATCAAACAACATGTACAGTTATCGCCATTTCTCTTGCACAGTATGGCAGTGTAGTGTACATTAAAATTTCTTCTTCCATTTTGTTTAAGTAAACGTACTACGTTTACCCCAAGAGCGTCCTCTAACGCACTGAAGTCGTCTTTCGGTTTCCTCAAACGTCTCTAAATGCTGCATTTCAGACACTCGGAAGCTTTCTCGCTGCTTATGGTTTGAGATAATTTCCCTCAACAGCTTTGCAAGACCAACTAGCACAACAGTTAGTCCTTCTTAGTTGTAATTTGATAATAATTAAACTTTTCCGCAAAGCGACGAAGGGACCGGACATAAGCGAGGAAACAAAATACGACACCCGAGCACTATCACCTGTTTTATTTTTCAAGAAACGAGGCGTAATTTGAACTGAAATAAAATTTGAGCCTACAGTGTCATGCGCGGACAACACGCGTAGGATCCGAAATCGAGAAGTATAATTTTCGGCTGGAGCCACGAGGAAATGAAATGAGTCCTCCACGTGCCGGAAACGCGACGTGGGTTGACTCGATCGTTACTTTCACATGCTCTTGCCCGGCGACGTGGGCGACGCCACGGCAACCGAAGTTGGCTGTTATTGGCTGAAAGGGTCTGCGGAAGAGCTCAATTGTTTGCAGCGACCTAACGCTGAGAACTTTGCGGTCGATATTGACCGATGCTGTCGGCACGAACGGAGCGCGTCATCATTGTCTTCAGTTTTCCCAAACTTTTTCCCCAGCCAAAAGCGGGCCAGAGAGGGGTTTAGGAACTCGCCAGTTGCCTAACTCAAGCTTGCTCCCATGCGCATTCAAACTGTCTTTTGTATCCAAGTCCAAATGTATGGAGGACATACATTTTGTACATGCCTGCCATGTATATCGACTTTTACCTCGCGCTCACTGCAGAATCCGCGCAGGCGTATGGGTTCAACAGATAACCTGCCGCGATTGCTTCTTTTTGCCGTGAATGGGCCGATAATGTGCAAAAAGTCGCAACAAAATGGAATGACCTATTTGGATTGCTGAAAACGAGGAGCCAGTACTCTCAAAGCTGGGCCTGATCTACGTCTTGTTCACTTAAGTACGGCGCCGTTCAATAGAAAACTAACCCGGTTGGCGAGCACTCCGCAATGTTCCAAGCAGATGTCAACTGCACAATTTGTGAGGGCACCTCTACTGGGTTTGGCTTGTTTCATCTTTACGCATCCGTAAAGACTCAATAACAGTTCTCATCGGAGTTTTATACGCCTGCAGGTCATCGCTGCGACGCGAACAGCCACCTGCCTCACGTGAACTCAGGAGCAAGGAGTCTTCATTGCGTTAAGGGGTAACTAAACTAATGAGTGTCTAGCGTTCTCTTGTCAGCTCTATCCCGGCATCGTTTTATTCACACGCTGGATGGCTGACGCAAAGAAGTAGTGACATAGATTGTTCAAGCGCTTTCTTCGCTCTACTACCGTAAAATTGCGCTGTTCAGAGAGAGAGAGAGAGATTCAACTTTTATTGGGGCCAGCAATTCGCCAGGGTGGACGCAGCCTCCCTCCGCCTAGCAGACGGCCGAGGTCCCTTGGGTCTCAGCGGCTGCTTCGGCTAGCTGGACGGCCCAGACCTGGAGCAAAGCCACAACCACCATCAAGGGCTTTCCTTCACGTAGCTGCCATTAAGACGAGTACGAATGCTGCAGAAGGAAAATAATAGAATAGTGTAGATAGGTTGCCTTCTGTCGAATCAGAGGGGGAAATCTTAAGCTCGTTACATCTTCATCATGAGACAATTTTTATGTACACTACAGGAGGAAGGCGTCTACCAGCGATCTCAAATTACCCCTGCCTTGTGCTAGGTGATTCCAGTTTGCGCCTGCAAATTTCCTAATTTCATCACCCCAACTAGCTGTCTGTTGCCCTCGACTGCGCTTCCCTCCCTTGGCACCCATTCTGTAAATCTAACGGTCCACCGGTTATCTACCCTACGAATTACATGACATTCCCAGCTCCATTATTTTCTCTTAATGTTCAGCTAGAATACCGGCTATCCCCGTTTGCTCTCTGATCCACACCACTGTCTTCCCGTCACATAGCGTTACGCCTAACCTAACCTTATTCGTTATATTGCTCTTTGCGCGGTCCCTAACTAGTTCTCGAGCTTCTTTGTTAACCTCAAAGTTTCTGCCCCATATGTTAGTACCGGTAGAATGTAATGGCTCTATATTTTAACAGCGGAGCTGTTTAAGCCGGCCGTAATGTGTGCCGCCTGCCACTGCGTTGCCCAACAACCACCTCGTGGAGCGTCGCGCGCTATGCTCGGGAGAGAGAAAGAGAAAATGAGAAGCGAGAGAGAGAAACAAATTGTAGCAGAACCAACGAGGCAATGCGCCGAGGTGCTGCTGACGCCATCCGCCCTTCTCCGTTTCCCCGCATTAGCGCCGAACGCTCGCGGTGTCGGTGGCTGCATCAGGCGCCTCTGGCGGCGGCTCGGCCGAGCTCTCCCCAGCCGTGCGCTGCTGCGCATTCGCCGTGACGTCATCTCGGCGTGTCGTCTGCTGCGCGCCGCCCGTACACTGTGCATAGCTTTCGCCCCACTTCCCCTACGTGTGCTCGAACTGCAAGTGCTTCGCAAGGCGTTCCCCGATGCCCCTGACCACGATGAAATGTTTATACACTTCGTATAACTTAGCATCACTTGGCATTACTTCGTATAACTTATCATCACTTCGTATAGCCAGGACCAGCTAGGAACCGATTAGCTCCACTGTGTCTTTAGGCTTGCGCCACCAGTGCAAGCTACCCCATTTTTTTGTTGTAATTTTGGGTGCCACTATATATGGTCAGGTAATACCAGTCAGGTTATAACTTATTCGGCGAAAATGCAATTTGCAGTGTTGAGTCAACACTGGTTTTCACCTTTCCACTTGAAATGTACAACAATACATATTCTTGTCCGCTTGTCTGCCTATCCGGTAAAGTGCTATATGTATATTCTCCCACAATAAAGTCAACACTTTTTTTTTCTTCAAGGATAGCGGTACGCTTCCGGTCACGATTTGGTAATGCCTGCCGCAAGCGCTTCAACCCATTTTATTCTTCTGCTAATTCCCTTCTCTTGATTAGGGCCCTATATGAGTAATTGACCTAGATAAGCATACTCCTGTACAAATTTTAAGGGCTGTCCTGACGACGAATTCTTGTTATCTGGTCACTTGTGGCACATTTCTCGTTAAATGTGAGGCTCGACGCATTTCGACATCTGCTCATAGATGATCTTCGGGTACTGTGACTCGCGGGTAGCTTTATAGACACTATCTAGTCCAAAGCTACCAAGTATAATAACGAGGTTCCTTGATGAGAAGAGCACATTGATATCGAATGCGAATATCGAGAGGATGTAGCAATTCGATGAAGGGATGATAGTCGATTGAACATCTGGTGCTATAAAGAGACAACAAGATATTTTCGTTAGAGGTGTGGAAATACTTAAAATTTTTAGTATGCACCAAATAGTATGCTATTCGATTCGTAGTCGATTCCAAATTGTCGAAATTCGCTTGTGTTTGAATGTAAAGGTTAGTAATACTTATCGGAGCCTCTAGGAATAGAGACCGATGCAAATGAGGTCTGTACCGAATGACTATGCTGCAGGATAGTCCCGGTTGTTGCCAGGCGAACCAGTTCCTGAGCGAACATACGGGGCAGGCAACAGCTGCTCAATAATTCCGAGTCAATCCGTAAAGATATCGGGCTTCTTGGCACACTAAATAGGGATTTGTTTCGATTAAAGCAATATAATTTATTATTTAGCAAGTTTCAGTATGTTTGCATGCCTGCAGCCCATTGAGCGGTGCTTTATGATCAAGCTTCGCTCTTTCAACAAAATCTACGTGGAACTGGTGATGTGCAGGTACCATTTTTCACTGCTGTCATTGTTGTGTTGCACCAGTTAACTACTAAATTCCCCCCCCCCCCTATAGAAATGACTGTGAAGCAGTCGTTTCTCATTAACAAGCTTCTTGATTTGCAAACGTCATTACATGCGAGTATTAATTAATGTCCTTGTGTCTATATATATATATATATATATATATATATATATATATATATATATATCAGACGGACTCCACACGACTTTTATAGTGCACTTTCATTCGAAATAAGAAAATGTTAAATACTTGATTCGATCTGCGACTGTTGTTTTGCTAAAATATTCTTATTCGGTTCAACTCGAAAATCCACCATCACACAAGCCAATTGTTTATAGATGTTTGATACGACTTGAAAAATTGTCACGCTGGATGTAGAGAAACATTTCTCAATCAGTGAGTGTGTTTTCTTCAGTATCAAAACGTGTGGCTCGTCATTCAGACATTCAAATCGCCACTTACTCACAATCATGCTTTTTATGCCACAGTCTTAGCAAGAAACCCAAACGAAGAGGCCGTAGCAGCAGAAATATACGTCGTCATTACGTGGGCAACAAATATTGTATTCACAGCTGTTCATTTCAGATTTCAGGTATAAAGGCTTTACAGAAGAGTCTTGAAGGCAGTCTACGAGCTAGTAAAGTCGCTTTGGACACAGACTGAGGCTTGGCGGAGCTACAGACTGTACTACGAAATGCAACAAAAACAAGATAACCCAACGTTAGAGGGATTGCAAATGGGTGTTTCCACAATGCACTTCAAAGTCTTGCGCTCACGAGATGGCTATCAGTCTAGAAATGCAGTCAAAAAGGTTGTCCGATGCTGGCTACCCAATTCACGTCCAGACTGCTGTAGCGGAGTCAGTGCTCAGAAGAATGCGTTCCTGTGCAAGTCTGGCGCAACCCGACTCAGACAAAGGAAAAAAAAAGTTGCAGTGATTTCCTATCTTCACAAAGTGTCCCATAATCCCAAAAAGATAGGCGAACGTTCCAAAGCTAAAGTGGTCTTCTCTGCTCCGTGCAAACTGAGCAAGTTGTGCCGCTTATAAGTCACTGTGTCGATGGAAAGAACATGTGTAATAAAAACACAGAGTGCATTAGCAGGACTCTGGTGCGAGTTAGTTCGTTCATGATCTTGAAGCAAACTTCGACCAGAGCGAAGAAAATGAGACGAAAGACGTGTTTCCTCGTGTTCTTCGTCTTTCATCTCGTTTTCCTCGCGCTGGTCAAAGTTTGCTTCAAGAACACAGAGTGCAGTATCTCAGCTGTATCTACAACGTGGTTTACAAGATACCACTTTCGTGTGGTAAGCTGTATATAGGTCAGATGGGTCGGTGCTTCAATGATCGCCTCCGTGAGCAGGAAAACAATGTGAAAAATGCACGTGATGGTTGGCTGGCACTTATTGTACCAGCTGCGGATGCAAGCTAATGTGGATGCCTGTACTGTTTGTCCGTAAGGATCATCACCGGCTGACTCGCGAAATTATGGAAGCCAGTCTGATCTTAGAACTCGGACCAGATTGTGTAAGTACTCCTTCAGTGCTTTTGACCGATAGACAGATCAACTTCCTAGAAATGTTAATAGCTGCTGTCACGTGCTGTCGCTGAAATGCATATAAGCTGCTGTTTTCACGAATAAAGTTTGTTGGAAGTTAGTGCTCTGTCTTTCGTTGTTTTCATCCCGCGTCCTTGCGCTATTCCAAATATTTGACCACGGTATACCAACAGGCCCTAATTGCTGCGCTTGTGAGTATAACTCAGTTCACTTGGAGCCACGTACGTCATAATATTCTTTATTTTTTATTCTTTTATTCAATGATTACCCCGCTTAGCCCGAAGGCGCTACAGCTTAGGAACCACAGGCGGTGTGTTCAGGACTCCTTGGCTTCTACAAAGTTGGCAATCTGAATCAGTGCTTATGGCTTGAAAGAACACCATAATAGGGACAGCTCAAAATTTCGAAAATCGTGCTTAACACCACCAATTTGTTATCTTCATTCTGATCAAAAAGTCTGATCAATTGCGTGAGCAAAGTAATAAAGAAAATTTGTGCACGCGAGGCCAGCAGTGGGGACTAGAAACCAGTGGACAGCTCCCAGAACCAAGGCCGAGAGCCTGCGCTCGCCGAAACACTGTTGACTCGATGCTACAGCTAGTCGAACATGTAGAATAATAATAAAAAAGGACAAGATACAGTTACAGCCGTTGCGTTCTTAGACATCCACCTGCATTTTATATAGCCGACCACTGCACGCTGTCGCCTACCCACCTGACGTACATTGCCAATGGGAGAACCTTGCGCTGAAATGCAGATTTTCTGCCACGTCGCTGTATATTTATGATGACGGGTAGCAGGCGAAGTGCACCTTGCGAGATGAAGCAGAATTAGCTTCACGGAAAGGTTTTCAGTCTACCATTTTGGTATGTTGTAATGTGTACACTCCGTAGCCTGCAAACCTCATCAGTTTATATTTGAACTTATACGGACGGCGTCGGTTCATGAGGGTCTGGCCCACAATTTGCTGAAATGCAGGGCGTCGACACCGTTATACGATTTCGACATAGTCTTGCCGCCTCTGGCTCGGGGTGTTATTTGCAAAGGTCGACTCGATCCTCACGCGTGTGGGTGACACGCCCATTTGCGACTCTTGCGGAAGCAAGGATGATATTGCCCGCCTTTTGTGCCTTTCTTCCCGGCACGACATCCTGCGTAGGCTTCCCAGGACAGCATTAACCTCATTAAAGAAAGTATCCATTAATGTCCTTCGCAAGTAAGAAACCTGTAATTTTTTTCGTGCTGTTGCGAACATCGGAATCACCTGTATAAAACAACCTTCTTCATAAATAAGGGAGAGTGCGATGTAGAGGGAGCGTTTCAGAATTTTATTTCCCCAATGCACTACTCATTCCGCGACTCCGCATCTTAATATGAACAAGCCAACTTTCCTCTTTATCACACCTTCAGTGAAATGGCGAAGTACCTGGTCTCACAAAAAAAGAAAAAAAAAATTCTGCACATTTGCTATCGGCTGAATTTCTTAAGGTGTTGAAGATGGTCATGTTGCAAAAGGGCAATACTTTTGTATTTTAATATTGATTTACGGCACGTGCTAATTCGGCGGTGACATTTTACAATGGGGCGTATGAAACAATATGCGTGTGACAAGACTAATAGACATCTTCCAAGTTGTAAGATATGTAAGATATGTGACAGAAAGTGAACAAACCAACAAATGCGCCATTTATCTGTCTTTATAAGGTATCCGGCGATGCACTAATAAACTATTGTTTCCATCGCGATGATTTTTCATCCTCTTATGAAATTGCTAAAAGTTAACTCTTGCGATAATTTCCGGCATTCACGCTCAATTTCAGTTGATTCCAACAACATAGCAAGAAAAGAAGTAGAGTGTAAACTGGCTGCTACAGCCAGTTTTTATTGGCTCTCAGTGCTGCCTTCTCGCCATTCGACAAGAAGTGTTCCCTTTGGGGCCTGCGACATCAAGTATGCTGGTGACGTGGTATGATGAGCGCGCAAATTCATCTGTATTGTCCGCCATTGACACTGCTTCACTTCTCTGTAAACATCAAAATAAACCGTGCGCCACATACGTTCCTGCACCGCTAACCTGTGTAGGTAGCCTACGCGCCCCAATTCTTGAATCTCATAAGTAAAAACGCATCCCCAGAGTGCACGCTCTGAGACGCCATGGCATTTTCTCTATAGCACTCTCATTTAGTAGTCATAATATGAGCAGCTGCAAGAGAGAGAACATTCTCGGTTGTGACAACGCTTTAAGAGATAAGCTTTAAATTGTCTAGCGGCGTTTTCTTGGACAGTGACTTCAATAATTATTTGTTAATAGTAGTACATGGGCGTTTTTGCTTTCACGTTTATTACAGCTTCTTCACGCTTATGTTGCTTTTTGTATACTCTTTTAGCGTTTCAACACAATCGCCTAATAACTTCATGGTCTGCATATTGAGCGCGGATAAACATAGTCGATTTTCGCATGTATATATGCTTACAAAATTTCTGGTTGTTTGTTTTCTTTCATTTTATTTCGCATTCAGTAGACTTCACTAGCGTTCTATTTTGGCGCTTTTTCTCCTTGTCTACTTTCATGGTGCAAGCTTTCAGATAACCGTACTCTTTAGTGGTAAGACTCATCTTGCTAAGCTAATAAATAAATAACAAAAAACAAGAACAAAAGACGGATGGACGGAGGACTTCTCCATTAAATTATTAGTATTGTGTTCCTCCACATGGCCGATTGATTATGCACACCCGATTCGGCACGTACGCCCTTTGCGATAATTAACCTATGTTACAGCGCCTATTACACTTTCCGTCATGCATAACCCCTCGACAATTACTTGACACTCTTGTTTAATGGCACCTTGTTTAAAATAGGTGCTTCGAGCATAATCAGCCAAGTTAAACTGTTGCCAGGATTCGGGAAACAGGCGGCCTGCGGCAGCCATACTCTGAAAGGGGCTATTATTCTTGATTAATATAAACGTGCTGCCCCATTCGTAGACCCTGCAGTACAAAGTAAAGAGACACGATTAGCTACACCCCTCTCCCTTCCCTCCTTTCCTGCTTATCCTACCGCTCTTGACTAGGCATTCCCAGTCAATGACAGTCCAGCTTAACGCACGCAGCCTAAGCGGCCGACCCCTATAGCGCAGACTGCGCACTCAGCACGTAGTTTGAATGCAGCTGTGCAGCATGCCCCTCCGTTCCACCCCCTTTTCTATCAAAAAAAAGAAAAAAAAAGAACTTGAACCGTTATAAGGAATAAATAAAAAAAAACAATGTGTAAGCTAACAAAAGTATGAGATGAACAGATTTCACACAGAAATGCTACATTTTAGCAGTAGCACTTCAAGGTCAAGACGCTGTTGGATTTCCGAGGTTGAAAGTTTCGTTAGGGACGCCCGGTAGCTCTCTGTGCCAGGTTGGTGTCCGGATAACTTCAACTCTCTCCGGCCAGAGATTATGTTGCTTGCTGAAGAGTGCTTCCGCTTGGGTGAAGGAACCATTAACCTGGTTTATTTCTCATTCTTGCCGTCATTAGGCCAATAAGATAAATAAATACGAAAAGAAACATGAGACGACGGCAAAACGTGCGCTGGGCTTGAAAAGTGTCAATAAATATGCTCTCGCACCTCTGCGCTGCTGCTAATTTACGTCCTTTTTTCTCCTGCCGGAGGGAAAAGGAGGTTTTCCTCTTCTGGGTACACACACCCCACGTCGTCCCCTAACAGGACGCGACGTCAGCCTGGCAGTCATAGGTAACAGTGGCCTCAAGCTTTCTGTGTGGTTCTTGGACGGCGAACAGCGGCGTGCGGTTCACGTTCGGGATACTAATCCAAGCGCACGCGCACTTAGGGGGACGGGAACCCGACAAGCTACACGTGCACAGGTTGCCGACGAACAATGGTGCGCAGTGCGACGTTGAGTGATTCCTGACACCACGTAGCGGCGGTCAGCGCCCGGCTGTCACTCGGCTGACCGTGTGCAATAGCTCGGAATGTGGAAGCAGTTGGCAGCGGATGTTCGGCGGGCCGTATCTATAAGAACGCACTCCTAAACCAGACGCTCTAGATACTCGTTACCGTGTAATTTTGTGCTGGTTACTTGTGCGCGTTATACTGTATACGTGAGTGGGGGATTGCTAGCATCACCTATGCCACGCTAGAGAAGCATGCTTGATGTATGGCGAGTCAAACATCTCCTGCATACATTACATACACGTACACACACACACACACACGCACATGCACACACATGCACGCACATGCACGCACATGCATCTTAGGTCTTGCTAAGTAAGTATTTATACTAAGCACTAGTGGTAGGCCATACATGGTGAAATTGTGCTGAATGCAGCGTAACTCGAAATACCACTTTGTCTTTGAAGCTATCGCAGACTGAGACAGCAGACGCCAACGATCGAGCGCTTCTTACATACGCATATAGGTTTGCGTGTCAGAGCGAGCTCCTGGTGGCCATGAACTACATTTCTCTGTTTATGTACCGAAGGTGTCTCTCTCTGTGGTCGTGGGTGACTCGTTGAGTCCACGGTTCGAGCACGTGATAAGTACCTCGTGCTCCGAGGTCACACGCAAAGTCCTCATCACCGTAGACGTGATTTTCAGATTGTGCAGAAAACGCGCTAGCTTGAGAACCGGCTAAGTACTGCTGTGGAGGGCAAAAGCAAGGAAAATAAAATAAGAATGAATGAAAGTTATGGAGAAAGCTAGAAATCTACAATGCGCGAAAGAGAGACAAAATTTCAATACGTCGAACTTGCCCCTGCAGGAAACGCGCCAAGACCACAGAACAACCTCTTAGATAGATTAACTTTCAAGTCTACTAGTGTACAATTTAAAAAGCTTGCGTGCACAGAGTCAACGAGAGGCGGAATAGAGGGAAAGGGGAGGGACGTCCTTGATGCTAGAGATTAGCCTTTCCATTAGATGACGGGGCGAAAAGAAATACTCGAGTGTTTATAGTAAAAGTGCTCCTAAGGACAAAAGGTCATAAACAACATTTTTGGGTGGCTACAACATATCGATACAGTTTAGGGGCGAAGCACTTTAGAACTGAGCCTTGTCCCTCGTAGTTGTCCGTTGTCCGTAGCTCTGGTTTGCATGTATACTGTGTATACTATATATACAGTATATGTATGCCAAGCTCCGGCTCCGCTTACGGCTTCTGGATAAAGCTTCATGCGTTTTATATATATATATATATATACGCCAAGCTCCGGCTCCGCTTCCGGCTTCTGGATAAGGCTTCCTGCGTTTTGCCCGAATGATCCCCCGGTGCTTCGCCCACTCATCATAATTCACTTCGTGGATATGCGGTGTTTCTTTTTCATAAAGGTACAAAGGTAGACGTACCTTTGTCACAGCCATCAAGCAGGATCGCACCAAGCGGATATAGTTGCTCGAGGAGACAGCAAGTGCATATTCGCACCACAGTCATCTGCACTATTCAACGCACGCATGTGCAACATGGTGCCCATTTTTTAAATTGACGCACGTGTGCACATCAATACGGCATCTCCAACAATAAGACATATGCATTATCGACTCCGCGCCTATAAGGGCAGATGTGGATTTTTTTTTTCCGGCAGGCGTAGACCGGGTCTCTGATGACCGTTAAGGCGAAATAAAATTTGTTGTTGTTCGGAGACCACGGTCCAAGTTTCCCTCACTAACGTGTAACAGCATACCGGCTACACTGGCGTGATTTGTCGACTCATTGAAGAGCGATAACTTATGGATTCCTCGTCCCATGTACCAATTTTTTTTTACCCGTGATGGTTTGCAAAGAGGGTTAAATTAAATTCTGGAGTTTTATACGTGCCAAATCTGAGGCCCACCGAAGTGGGGGCTCTGGATTACCCTCTGTGGTTCTTTAAACCAGGGTACACGAGTCTTTTTTTTTTTTTTTTTTGCATTCTGCCGCCATCGGATTGCCGCCGTCCCGGCTGGGGTCAAACCCGTGACCTCGGGCTCAGAAGCGCAGCGCCCTAGCCACTGGGCTGCTGCTGTGGGTCAAAGGTGGTTGCTGGGCAACATTTATGTCATTGTATTAGGAGACTCTCACAAAGTTGACAACCCTGTGCTGCAGTCGGGTGACGCTGGTTTTCGGCCGCCATTGTTAGGGATAGACACGGGCAGGCGCTAATAGCCTGTTTTCTACGCCACCGCGTTCTTTTATGTCTTGCGTGATTTTGCCAGCGTTCCTTCACAGAAATTTGACGCGTCGATCGACCTTTAAAGCTACGTGCCGCGATGCAAGCAGTGTGTCTGAGTGTACAGTTCCGACCATAAGGTACATAAGTGATCAACTTCAATACGGCGCTTAATGCACCGTCTTCACTAGCGCACACAGCCGCTGCGTGACCATGTTGACCGTTCCCGCGCATTTCACGCTAATTTTAGCACTTTGGGGCACGAGATTTTATTCACCATCACTCGGTATACTTAGAAAAGATGGTGTACAGCGTACACGGAACCAGTTCTTCGTTTTTCACACTCATGAGCTACTGCTGCAGCACCATCGCCATGACCAGCGTGACTCGCCTAAAGCCGTGCAGGCGACAGCAGTGGCGTTAATTTATTGAGCAATGAATGAGATGCCAGGCAATGCTGACTGTGTCAAGCTCACCTGAGCGTATGGCCAAGTACACGCGTTTGCTAGGCCACACTTCGGCCGTGCTAGATGACCGCACGGGATTGCTACACCAGTGCACAACACATCGGAACATGTCCCGCTTCTTGATTTTTCTTCCCTCTTTTTCGTGTACTTTGTTATGACGGAATCAGAAACGCGGCAAAAGTTGTGGCTCCTATACTGTCAAGGCCTCACACCATCGCTGCTTTTGCTTTGTGGCATACCACAAACGCCAACGACGGCGTTTGTGGTGTGCCATGAAATGCTAAGATGACAAGACATTCTCCCCATCCCTTTGCCGGGGAACCAATATTCGTTCACATGGCCTTGTTATGGGGTGAACACGCTATGTGTACAAGCCAGTAACCCAAAGCAAACTCAATGAGACCTGTAACAGAGGACGCGCGGCCCAGAAATTTTCTACCCACGTTCTGCGCTCGTCCACTTGTTTACCTTCACAATAGTGGCGGGAACACAGTGTGCGCACATGGTTGTCGGTATTATGCAAAACGTTTATACAAAGAGAGCGCTGTGTCTTTAGTACCATTTCATGGAGGAAACTTTAGTTTACTTTATTATTCTCGAGAACTTGCTTTTAGGGATATCACATAAAGGTTGGGGTGCAGCAAAACTGCCGCGAAGGAGAACTAATTTGTAATCAACTTTGCTGACAGTGGTAATGGTTCGTATTTCTTTGTAAGTATAAAGACACACATGCGATGGTAACAATATCAGGGGGAAGGCCACTACAGATTGTCTGAGCTCGATCCAGTCTGTCACCAGATGTTTGCCAATACATCGAATGAGGTATTGGCAGATAATTTATAGATTATGGCGACTGAGCAGCAAATGGTACGCCCGGTACTCCGAAAGATAGCCAATCAATGGGCGCAATCACCATGGCGTCTTGATTTGCTCCAACCGTCTGAAATTCCCCAGACCCTAACCATTGCTTTAAAGGGACACTAAAGTGGAAAATTATTTCTTCTGTGTCTGTAGATTACCTTTCCACAATACCGACAACACCACCCTTACCGCGAGAAGCCGCTTGGTAAGCCAGAAAGAAACGAAAAACACAGAGGCGAGTGGCGACGCCACTTTGTAGTTCCCGCACCAGCTCACCGTGACGTCATCAATTTTGACAGCGTCTTCTAGGTCTCAGTTAATTCTTTAGCGGTAACGATTGACTAAATTAGGTTCTAAAGGAGCCCAAGACTGAATGTGGCAAGTTTCGCAAACATTTACTGAGCCAACGTGACCCAAATACGAAAAATTACTTTAGAACTCATGACGTCACACTGAAGTGCTGACGTTGGGGTTTCCGCGCGAAATAAAAAAAAAGAAACTTTGAGCTTCATTTTCTCTTCTAATAATTGACGGTAAAAACGACGTACAGTGCGAAGAAGAAGGACTGAGAGAGACGACAAACACAGCGAAGCGCAGTCCTTGTCCTTCGCGCTGTACATCATTTTCACCATGAATTACCAACTAGCCCAAGCAACTACTCTTGTTAATAATTGACCTATTGCAGTGTAATTAACGACAGCAGAGTTTTAAGAGATTACTTTATCAGTCTAAGTTGATTTATTGTTTTGCTTTAGTGTCCCTTTAAATATGCAGCGTGTTTTACATAATTAATTGGGCACATCGATTCATTGTATTGAATTTATGATTGTACAAGCAAACTGTGCGCTTAGCATTCAATAAAAAACGATAACTGAAGTGACGAGGTGTATGTGTGTCAACCTGAATGAAATAATTAGTTTGCATCGATTTTCCAATCAGGAGAAGGCAATGATCTCATATTATTCTTATTCCCCCTTCCCCCCCTCATCCGCCCCCCCCCCCAAAAAAAAGGCACAGAAAGATCAGTGAATAATTATTGATACTAGTTATAGAAGGTATTCTTAATTTTGCCTAAAAAATACAGCTTGCACATAATTAAAGTGCCACATGCTTCTATTTTACTGTCACAATTTGCTAGCGCTTGTCACGAATATTATTTGAAAGATAGAAGTTCAATGACAAATAAACTAGTAACGACGGTTGTTTTACGTTATTAATTACATCAGAGCTATTAGGGCTCCGTAACGAGGGACTTCGGAATAATTTTGATAAGCTACATATATGATTGCTTTGGAGCAGTGGTCCTACTGGATAATGACTCCAACGACAGTGATATGAACTCGCCTCATCGTCCTCAGCAGCCTAATGCCGTAGCCATTAGAATGTAAGCTTCATGCTATTTTATGGCTTAAATTGCGTACCCTTGCTATGCATACCTCAATTCTTATGGAAACGTTGCTCAATAATTTGCCCAACAGATGTAACATAACATAACGACTAATAATAGCGTGCCTCCTAATTTCTGCCAGGTCATTTGTAAGCTATCTTGAATATATTAGTATAGGACTACTTATGTATTTAGATTATTTGTGTCTCTGTATAACGAAGAAATTATCTTAGCATCGGCAAGCGTACGTCTGGAGAAATGCAGGATAAGCAAACTGGCGTGCCAGCTGAGGTGAAGCTTGGATTCTGTCGTGTTAGGCTGCAGAGCACGAGGTTGCGCGATTGAATCCCGGCCACGGCGGCCGCATTCCGATGGGGGCGAAATGCGAAAACACCCGAGTACTTAGATTTAGGGCCACAGTAAAGAACCCCAGGTGGTCGAAATTATTCCGGAGTCCTCCACTACGGCGTGCCTCGTAATCAGATCGTGTTTTTGGCACGTAATACCCATAATTATTTTTTTTTGGATTCTGTCGATTTAGGGCCGACTGTGTAATCACGCCATTGCGTACCTGCATAAGCTATACTTGAACGTAATGCCCTACGAAGGAGCACGCAATGCGCGTGTTACACCAACTGGCTGCTGATTTCAACTTGCTGGTAGTCACATTAGAAATGGGGCAAAAGCGGCGAGTGATGAGATATCAGCGGGAAAGTGCGTGAAAACGTAAATGGATAACAAGCATCCCTTCATTGGTAGGGTGCGGCAATAATTTCCAGTCTGGGGCTTTACGGGCCAAACAACGATGTGATTATGAAGCACGCCGTAGTGGGGTACTCGCGATAGGGTACTCGCGATCAATTCTGACCCCCTGGCATTCTTTAACATGCACCCAATGCAAGGTACATAGGCGTTTTTGCATTTCGCGGCGATCTAAATGCAGGTAAGCATGGGAAACAGAAATCTATTGAAGAAGTCTTCGTGTTCACAGTACGTAAAGCTTCACTAAACACACTAAAAAAAAATCACAGCATATCCACGGGGTGAATGATGGTGAGTGCGGGGTGAATGATGGTGAGTGGGCGAAGCTCCGGAGGGAATCATCGGTTTTATCACAACGCTCCCCTAGCGTACGTCGCCGCATTAAATCGAACGATTGACTTCCACCAATGACACGCGCCATATGTGACGTCATTCCTATTTTATAACAGCGCCCTTCATTATAATTGCACCATCTCCCGCTTAAGGGGATGCTAGCACAAACGCGTTAGAAACGTGCAGTACTCTCTAGTAAGGGGGAGAGGCCACAGCGTCTTACGCAGCCGTTTACACATGCCGGAACGTGCACCGCGTTTGCCGACGCCATCACATGACTGCTGAGAGAGTATAACCCCCGAATTCATAAACGCTCCTCGACTTGAACTTGACTTGCCACCGCCTTCAACGCGTTTCGAACGCGCTGCCCAAGGCGGTGGCAAGTCAAGTTCAAGTCGAGGAGCGTTTATGAATACGGGGGTAAGGCGGAGAGGCCACAGCGTCTTACACCAGCTTCTTACACGGGCCGTAACGCGCTAGCACAAACGCGTTAGAAACGCGCAGTCTTTCGTTAATGTTGGGTATTTATTGTCATCGTGGTGCGTGTGTCCAAGTGCGCTTCGTGGAGTAGTGGCTAGCGCCGCGCGTTCGGAAGCGAGGGGTCCCTGGTTCGATTCCACGCTACGGACCTAACTTTCGGAATTTCTTTTTTCATAAAACTAGACGTGGCTACCTACTACTACGACGAAGACTACTACTACTACTACTACATACTACAGAGGAGGGACAGACCCACACCCTAAGGAGCTTCACCCCTAAAAATTCAGAGCCCTTCCTCTGTCGACGAAATGGGGGTAAGCAAAGCTTGTGGCAAGACGACGCTGTCGCAGGCGTTCCGCTTCATTCGCCCGAAACTCAGGGTCGGCGGCTTTTCGCTGACGTTTGGCCTCAACATAGCGCTCCAGCAACTCGGGGCCCGCGGCTCTTCACTGACGTTTCGCCTGGGCTTCGAAAGCCCTCACGCTAGAATCGAAACGTCAACGACAAGCCCTTTCCCGAGCGAGTTCGCGGCGCCATTGCTCAAACGCACCCTGCTACCCGGTGGAACGCACCACGCGCGAGCCTTCCCATCCGGGTGCAGAAACTGATCTGAGGCGAGGGAAGCCCGGCGGAGGGCTCGCAAACCCCCTTTCCTTCCCTTTCCCTCCCCGCGACACACCAAACGACTGTGATTGGTCGCGCGTGTCACGTGATCCGGCGCTGGCGCAGTTTTTCCCGCACTTGCTCTTTCTTTCTTCCTTCTTTCCTTTCATTCCTTACTCTCTTTCTTTCTTCCCTTACTTTCTTTATTTCTTGTCCCTGGCTCATATCCGCATATCCAATGCGGTTATGCGCAACACATGACTTTTTGCGTGACTATACGCCGCCACCGAAATCTGTAACGCAGTACTAGCTTAGCTTGAATAAGACACGACATAGTTGTCAAACTGGATCAAATATTGGGCACAGTTACCTTCAAAATAAAGCCTAGAGAAAGTAGCAGAGGTTATCAGTCAGCTTTCCCACGGGCTTCTCTAAAAGTAGTAGCCCTAAGAGGCTGCTCATTGTTGTTTATGATTGACTTACTCCGTAGAACATGTCTGATATCTGAACAACGCTATGCCTCTATGTTAACGTCGACCAATTTGATCTTTTATATACCAAACTGCGAAATAAAGGAGGAAAAGGATAGAAGCACGGATCGAATAGCGTACTAACGTCGTTATCTACAACTTTGAGTTTTACTCGATGAAGAAAGAGCTGACGTGTCAACATTTATATTGCTATGTGCTATAGTAGATTACGTGCATATGTCTATTACAAAATTTTACAGTTGAATGTGACGTGCTTCTAGGACGGCTGGCCGTAATAGGATAAACGTTCGGCTTGGGTTTGTTGAACAGCCACACAACCAGAAAGAAAATTTGCCGCGTATCTGCGTGCTTCGCTGCAAATGTCGTCGAAAAACGATAGTCTTCTGCCGGCCGTACTACATGAGTGCTGGTCTGATCCGCGGCCACCCGTGATGCTGTTCTCGTACCATTTCCGTCCTGGCATGAAGGTTTGTTTGAACAGATTTCATTTTACCCCATTATTTCATCAAGCGGCCATTTATGTTTTGCCCTGCCTCAGACAGCGCTTCCTTTATGTTGAATCGGCCGCATCTGGCTGGCATTGATAAAATTGAGGAGGCGCTGCGTGAGACACGGACGCCATCTGGCAATACATCGGGAAACATGAGCTTGTGCAGAGGGTTTCCTTCCTCCATGGCAGAGGGCGCTCGTCGGCACGCAGTCGGGGAACGTCGTTCGTCGGCGCGCATAGCATGGCATTTTCAGCGCAGCTTAAGAAACTAGGGTCTTTAGAGTTACGTATCTATGTATTTTCTATTAAAGGAACACACCTCCTAATACTTACCTAGTGATGTTGCGCCTCAGATATGCGTAATATTTACTTTGTGATTGATAACGTTCACAAGTACGAACAGCCGTACCAGTTTAAGTAGTGTGGGCGGTAAGCAAGTGGTCCAACTTTGGCCGGGTGGCTGAATCGGGTGACAGACAGACAGACAGACAGACAGACCGACCGACCGACCAAATTTTCAGCGTTTAAGTTCCCCAAGAAAGACTATCGTCTTTAAAAAAAGAAGTAGCTTGGGAAAGATATTCATTTATAGCAAGCACTAGTAGAACGGCGACTCTGATCTTATCCGTCGTGGAATTACGCGGGCGTTACCATTACATCCTGAATATGCCGCAACATTAGCGCGTGCAATGGAGTGCCACTGAAACTCTAAACAGAGAAATAATAGAATACCAAGTCGCACCGACACAGGAAAGATGGAATGGGACATTGAGCGTAAGACAGATTGAAAGCAAGAAGAGGAAAGGCAGCGGGTTAACCAAGCGAGCGTCCGGTTCGCTACACTAAGCTGAGCGTAAGGGAAAGGAGAAACAGAAGGAGGAAAAAAGGCAGAGAGCAACCACTCTGTGTGCGCGGGAGGATTCACAAGACTATAAATGGTTACTCAGGCTGGTGCACTTCAAGAATTGCACCAATGCACGAATAACCTTTTGCACCAGCGATGGATGTGGTCGAGGTCCGAGTGTCTTTTGCTCGGAAAATGGTCTGCAATCCAACCCTTTTAAAGTTGTCTGGAAACAGAGGCGTTGAACGTCGTAGCGAGGATACATGCACAACAGGTGCTCAATGGTTTCACCGCGCCCCCAAAAGTCCCATGTCGGGCTATCGGCCATTTTTTATACGGTTAGAGTAAGTGTTCGTTAACGCCACTCCCACCCATAGGCGGTAGAACATATTTGCTTTGCAGCGGGAAAGGCTAGATGGCACTTGCAGCCGTAGCGAGGGGCCCAACCTACGCAGTCGGCAATTGGAGACACTCGGAGAACTCAACTTGGGTCTTTTTTCGTGCAAGCAAATGAACTTCTCTGACGACATCTGTCTTAGAGAAAAGAACTGAGTGTAAGTTTTCCAATTTCTTTTCCTCGTAAACCTAAATTTGTGTGTATTAAACTTAAAATGTCTGTCTAAATTTCCAGCAGGGCAGCCGGAACGTCAGTCAATAACGACAAAAGATAAAAGCGCGTTCCGAGTGAGGATTACCTTTTTTGTGAGCCTCAAGTTGACGCTCTAGAGACGCAGAAGCCCATGTTTCGTCGCCTACTCAGGCGCACGAGATTTCTTCCAAACTACTCAAAGCGTCAGTCATCACCACGCGAATTGTGCAGTCGCATGCCTGATCCGCTCGTTCATTGCGCAACGTCTCAGAGTGCAATGCAGAGTGACATTTTGTCTGACGCAAATTATGCGCTGAACATTTGAAAGAACATTACTGTAGAACCCTGTCGTTTATCGAAACTCCGATAGCATGCAAATCTAGTGTCGGCTGCAGCGCGTGCACGTCTTTGAGGCACTCGCGAATTTCGTGTGCACTATTGTCTATACGCGTTTCAAAGCCATTTTATGTGCCGAACTGACGTTATGAGCCGTTCGAAGTGACTTCCCAGGTTGCCAACAGGAGGTCGTCAAGAATTTTTTTTTTTTTTTTGGGGGGGGGGGGGGGCACGCACTTGACCGGGCACGGAGAGGGAAGGGGAGAGAGAGGGTTGGGCAGGCCACCCACTAACACAAAAATTTCGGAGGGGGGGGGGGGGTTCACGTGCCCACTTTGCCACCCCCTGGCTACGCCACTGGTCGTCAATGACGAGACTTCGTTCAATGGTTAGTCGTTGGCTGGGATAGGGCGGTAACCGTCCTGAGTTGAGTCACAAAGAGTCTGGCCCCGGCAGCTATAAGTTATCAGGTCTAAATCACTGGAACTTTACGTGCTGCCGTGGATAGAAAAACGTTTGAGGTCTGAGGCATTGTTGAGGCTGTGAGAACTCCTGCAGTCAGGCTTTACGCTGAAGAATGTGGCATAATGGGCACGTAAAAAAAAATTGCGAGGTTTGACTACCACTCAAAGCAACGTCGTTTTCTTTCCTTCAGCGTTAGTCTTCGAATTGGTACATCGTGCATGACGTAGCCCAACTAGAACTTGACAAGATTGAGAAAGATGGAGTGGTTGCTTAGGTTTATATACGTCAAGGTCATGGTAACCTGAAGTGACTTTCTTATAAAACGTCTCAGAATAATAATTTCAAATATGCGCAGGTGTTAGTTCTATAAAAATTTGTGCAATGCGAATGTGCAAACCCTCGAATCTGATGGCGTTGATTAGTCCTGGAAGTGCAGGTAGTCTAACAGGTGAAGTAGTAAACAAGCTCCTAAGACCCCTCAAGCGTCATAAGTGCATGTGTTTGATAGCTACTTGTTATGCTGTCTCCTTTTACGCACCACCTCTGCAGCAGCGTACTTTCAAAAACGGGCTGTAAATATCCCGGATGGGATACCAATACGGCGTTCTGAACATCCTAGTCCTCAGATGCTCTTACAAGAAACGTGACGCCTTTATGTATCAAATACTGGTTCATCTTGCCAAATGCAACGACGCATAAACTATAGCACAGTGCTAAATCTGCACGCCGGAGGTCCCCTTTATATGCCCCTGAAACGCATCTAGATGCATTGTCCTAGAGGGAAGAATGTCATTCCATTGCTGGTCATGTGGGACGCCGTTGTACAAATGCTGCTAATGCTCGAGAGCCTTTGTGAAGCGCGTCGTTGTCAACCTATTGCGAGATCTTATTCTTGGCGCGCCTTTTCACTGAGACGCCTCAATCGGAGGGGCTGTCAATGGGGGCAAGCATCCCCTCACACAATGTTATCGGTGACTCTCTGTTTACCGGTCCGGTCAGCAGAGAGCGGAGTGCCCGCGGCAGACATTCGGCGAATAATGCTTCTACGGGCTGTAGAGCGATTAGAGCTGCGCGCCTGCGAGCCGTGAGCAATGCTTTTTGACGCCTCAGTGACTTCGTCCACGCGAACAATCATGAGGCCATTCTTCAGGAAAGGGGGAGTCGCAGTGAATTATGCAAACGTCCCCAACAGATGCCGCATGGCACGTAAGCAGCTCCTCCGCTCAGTGGTACAGGGAAGTACCAGTTCGATCGATAAGACAGCTGGTCTCGGTTTAGCCCCAAACAGCCTTTAGTACTAATATACAAGCAATAAGCATTATATCCACTACAAACTACGAGTGCGGAAGGTCCTCGAAAGAGTATGGGCGCAGCTTTTGCCACAGAAATAAAAAATAAAAAGGAAAACAAAACGGACAGCGAAAAATGAAATGGCTGACTACATGAAAATGCAGAATATTGCAGCACATAATTGCTGGCAGCAGCTCACAAGGTTACGCCCCCCGTCCCCCGACTTCTCTTTTAAATTTACGTTTGCGACAATATACCGAAAAATTAACACGTTCACTTTTGTCAATTTAGTTGTTCTTGAGTTCCATGTTATTTGGAATTTGTTCTAACTTAGGGGTGGAATAAAGCAAACAACCTGTTTGTAGATTTGTTCTTTATTAAAACTGTAAGCAACGCATATCGAGAACGTGAAATATGATTTTTGTATTTTAAACGAGCCGGGACAATACACAATCGACTGAAAATCTGAAAGCGATAAGGTATTTTTTTTTCAACGCTCTTTGCTATAAACCTCAAAGGTTGCCTGAATCCACATACGAACGGCTGTGACTACATTATGATGCTGCAGCGCGCACACAACAAACGAGGACACAAGGCAAAGGTAACGCCCAAGCACTTGTGTGTGCCTTTGCCCTGTGTCCTCGTTTTTTGCGTGCGCGCTGCATTATCACAATAAATAGTACCAACTCGCCCAACTTTCAGTACTTGTGAATACATGGTATAACTCAACGTGTCTGTTCAGTTAATATGATCTTCGAAATTTTCTAGACGAGTATATGTGCAATAAACCTTGCACTGCCCTAATAATAACTATTCATTCGCAAGAACTAGGAGGGAACATTGGAGAAATGTGAACATTCGGACAAGGTAATTCGCCTTCGCCATGGCCCCCTGACCATTTGTCAAAACGGCTTTAGAGTGGTGAGGCCTTACTTGTTTGTAGTATACTCAGAAGTTCCCACCTTCCTCCAGCTTATAACCCTATATTTATAGTAGAACTCTGGCTGCCGTCTATTGTGAAAATAACTTTGTTTGCAGCTAGTCTCAAGTGCGTGGTTTCGAAACTGCAACATGACGCGACCACACTCATAGAGGGGCGAGAATCGTGGGGCTATTGTGCGCGGCGGTCATGACCTGTGTCTGGCCTAATGGCATTTCGCGGCTTCTTCAGCTATACGCTCATAACAAGTTACCACGAATTTAACATATAAATTTAGCATATATAAAGCAGCGCGTAATGCCCATGCAGTTACCAACTGTTATGTTTCTTTATGTAGTTGTCCTGGCAGGCCTATGATCTTATAGGAGCCTAAGGTTGGGACACCAAGAAGGCACTCCAGACAGTGTTCCAGCCTTTGCGCAAGCTCCCCTGGTCGCAGTGCCCTCTCGTCGGTCTGCTACGAAGACCTCTTGCTTTAATTTAAGCACATTAACGGTGCGGCCTTTGTATGCCGTTGTCTGCAGAATTTCATCACGTTCACTGAAGGTTGCAATCATCAGGAGGTTCACACAGTTTACTTTATTTCTACTAACGTATAGTTTCGTTTTACAGGCATTTTGAAGAGCAGTGCCTATTAGCACGTTTGTGAAAGCAGAGACGCACTGAAATACGTAGCACGTAGGCCAAATAGGCGAGTCATTGAACCAGACTTGTTGGCATCATAGTAGATGTTATTGCGAGGGCTCTTTCTTTACTGCGATTGCATTCGTTGCCTATACATCAGGTACGTTTAGTATGTCTATCCTATTACCTTCTTACGCCAACCCAGTGACTCAAGTTTTCTGCATGAAAGAAGCCCGCGCATGCATGCAAAATTGCCGCGCGACTGGCCCCTAGAGGCACGTTGCGTGAATTCGCGGGCTTCTTTCACGCTTGCAAAAACACTTTAATGTAGCACGTATTGAGCAACAGAAATCTGTATCGATAGTTCTTCATGTTGCTCTACAATTTTATCATTTACACTTTTCATGTAATTATAGTAATTCAGAAGTTGATTATTAATTAAGGCTAAACATGTAAGTAGGCGGAATGCAAAAAATAATCTGAGTATTTCCAAACGGCGGCGAACGTCATTATCTTGGTTCTGTCCAGCTACGTGGCATTTACATATTCTTAAAGTTTGGCTGAAGTTACGTGGGACACCTTGTAGAAGCATAAAGTCAAATTTATCTGATAGGTACTGTGTAATAACGAGGACTTCAGAGATAAACGCTTGAAAAGTATGTGCTAGCCATAAGAAAACTGAGAAGCATAACGATTTGTGGCAGATTGCTTGCTGATCCGGTGTGCCAAAACCCTCGTGTAGAGATCTTCGAGTGCAATTCAATCTGAAGCCCTATATTACGACCTATCTAATAGCCTGTGTGTTCCTTTGGAACGTCGGTCAGTCGGTCAATCAATGAATGAATCAATCAATCAATCGATCAATCAACCAATCAAATAATTAGTCAATCAAAATACTTCTTCAGCATATAAAAGAAGTCATTGAAAAAGAAGAATTTATGTTGCCTGTTCTCTGCTACATGTCATGTTACATGTCTGTTACTGGTCGTCATGTTACATGAAATGAACTTGTATGGTTTCGCAATACTTGTCCCCCCTTGCAACATTTCTTCGTTTTCATTTCCTCGTTTCCGCCCCCGTCCTTCCTCGTTTTTCTTTCTTCTAATAAATATTAGCTGGCTGACCTGCATCAGGCAGGGTCTCACAAGTGCGCCATTGCCCCCTTTGGGTTAGTCTAGCTAACACGCTTGGGCCTCTCATACTACCTGGAATATGGTAAACCTTGAAGGGACATCTCATTTCTAGTACGGAAAATGAATTTCTGTGCTCTTATTAAAAGAGGGTGGGGGCAATGCACTGCTACTCGGGAGAAGTGGAAAAATACCTCTCCACCCGCTTGCAAAACGTTTTATAGGCCTACTCGAACACAGTCAAAATCTCTCCGTGAATAATGAAGAAATGCGTTACCCCAAAAAACGAAGTTTGCAGAGTACGTGAGCCGTCAGGAATGACACGCTGTTAGCTGCACAACCGGTTCCCGGTTCCACGCTCCATTGTATCGGAGCGCAGCTGTAAACGACGCCGTGTCATGTGGGGGACTATTGTCATTATTTGCCCCAGTTGGCACTGCAAATGACACTGCGCGACCTGCAGGCAAGAGAAATTCAAGGCTCATTGTCTGCGGGTCAGCGATCTTGGTGTCTGAAACAGAACTGAGCTCTACACTTTGGCTCCCCGCCAGCAGGCCAGTCGTAGCGCTTAGGCGCGTCAAGGGCAGTATGGCCGTTTCACCGTGGCTTTAGAAATCCTCCTTCTCCCCTTCCCACCGGGCAGCAAGCCTGCCTGATTTCTTTAGTTCTTTTTTTTTCTATTTAACGGATAAGCGAATATCCTTGCGTTCTTCCTCGTGCTCTTATTAAAGGATCGGTAAACTAACGTGAGTTTCATGTTTAGCAGTAAAACAACATTGTGCTTCAACAACTGTCTTGAAGGAGGGAGCAACTAAGAATTTGTAGCTGTCTTATTTTCGGGTTACGGACAGCGGAACTTGCCCAACCCTACTTCATTAGAAGTTATTCTTTTATGACCCTTTCACTCGTACACCTTTAGCCCAAGGTGCTCCGGCTATCTTGGCATGGGCAGTTAACGCGCTAATCTCCACTTGGTCCATCCGTGCTAGAATTTCAAGGAATGAGCGCTGTGATTTGTTCTTCCCAGGCTCATTAAGCTTGCGGTAATATTGTGACGCTGAAGTGAAAGAGAACACAATACATCGTAAATACGTAAATTCATCATGCAAATAGTCGTCATGTGAATAGTGCTTTATCAAAGTAACAGTATTCTACTAATCTAAAAGCGAATGATGCGAAGAGCATTGAGCGAGAAATGAAAGAAAGGACAGGAAGGGAGCTTAACCTGAGAGAAAATTCGGGTTGGCAACCTACACTGAGGGGTGGGGTATGGGGACGTAAAAAGATAAGGAAACAGGGAGAGAGAGAGAGCAGTTGCATATTATCATTGCTGTTCAGAGTAAATTGAATTGAATTCAATTGATTCATTGATTGCTTTCTGTACATCAAGATAAATCGAAAAAAATGATAACAGTGAATACTTTTCAGAGCTACAGCCACTTGTGTAGGTTTGATGTCCGTAAGAATTGCAACATTGCATTCGTAGTGCTCTTCTAAAACGGCTTGGAAGGTCGGTATTCCAAAATAATATGTTCTGGCAATGATCTAATGTCAATACAAGCTATCGCTGTCGCAAACAAATGTCATTGTACACCTTATCCAGGACAGTGGCACAAAACGTGCTCGAATGTCTCCTCGCTGACCACAGTCATCACAAACAGCTTGGTCAACCATTCCAACACGGATGGCTACTCCTAGCTACTCCTACCCATAGGATCATTGCCATATACAGGCTACTCCTAGCCATAGCCGGCAAAGTAGGGTAGCCTTGCGTCGGCGCAAGTCTGGTAGGATGCACAGGCTGAGCGAATAATCCAGGCGGTACACTCTATACTATCAGCCCTGCGGCGTGGACCACACGAAAGTGGCGCTCGAGGTGAGAGAGCTCATTATTACATTGACCGAGAAAGGACCCCGCATAACGTTGCAATGGCTTCCAAGTCATTGCGCCATCATGGGTAACAAGCACAATATTTGTATTCTGATCTAGAGCTACTGCGCCGCTTTTACAAAGCCGTGCCTTTTTTTTTCGAGCACAATAATTTTGATTGTGAATTACTTAGCTAAGAAAAGGCTTTAATAAATTAGTGTCACATATAATCCTTTCGAGCATTTTCTTCTTGTTTTGAGTTTAGGTACCCTGATTTAAGAAGCAGCAACACAACGATGTCTCTTCAGGTGGAGGTATTTGTGACTGCTTACAGCACAGAAAACGCTGAATGTGTCACTCGAAGATGCGCCATTACAGCTAAAGTACACGTATGTCCATGCATCTTCAAAGCTGTGTACCTTGCAGAAAAAATGCGAGCCCTCAAATTGACGCATAGCCCAATTTTCCTCGGATACACCCGTACGAACCCCCCCCCCCCCCCCCCCCCCCCCCCATCCTCCAGTACTGTGGGTCCGACGATCTTCCCGCTGCAATCAAGTTGTAGCAAGGACATCTCATGCAGCCATATCATGTGAGGCTTCTGCGTAAAAAAGAATATCACTAACTTACTAGCCTACTTCAAGCATCGAAAGAGAGAACGACCGCTGACAAAACTACGACTACGTAAAGAAAAAAAAAACTGTGTTTACTCGAATTTAGCGTGATGCAGGTTCACGTAAATTTCTTACGCGGTATCCCCTTTCTGCGCGCTTCTAGAAATTGATTTTTGGTTGACACTCACGAGGTAGCATTACAGTAGGCTAATAGAATCTTTGAGAAAGCGGTAGATGACACGGAACTGACATTATTGCACTGTATACAAGAACTTCCACAAAAACATACGCAGAAACGGTAGCGCAATGTCAGTGTGAAAAGCCCGTAGTTTAGGCAGGCCATGTAAGGCGTAGGGCAGATAACCTGTAAACCATTAGAGTTACAAAATGAAATTAAGAAATTTGCAGGCGCAAGTTGGAATCAGCTGCTGCTGCTGCTGCTGCTGCTGCTGCTGCTGCTGCTGCTGCTGATGATGATGATGATTGTGCTGAATGGGTTAAGGCAGCACGGGTGATCGAATGCTTCGGATGCAAGAGGAGACTATGAGCTTATTAAATGAAAGGTGACGGACAAACAAGCGCAACGCATTACAGTGACAGTGAATTTTTGGCCCCGAAATAATACTGCTGCTGCTGCTGATGCTGCTGCTGCTGCTGATGATGATGATGATTGTGCTGAATGGGTTAAGGCAGCACGGGTGATCGAATGCTTCGGATGCAAGAGGAGACTATGAGCTTATTAAATGAAAGGTGACGGACAAACAAGCGCAACGCATTACAGTGACAGTGAATTTTTGGCCCCGAAATAATACAAAAAAATACAACTTCCCATAGGGAGAGTACGGGTTCTGGAAAACTTCGCAAAAGGGGACACATTTTATTGCATTTTCACGTCAGGAAATGTGCAGTAGCGTACGCAAATGACTTATGTTCGTCATCAATAGTACTACATAAGCGCTAGGTTTGCGCCTGCAAATTGAACTATCCGATTTTTCTTGCTTTTGTTACTGATATATCTCATGACTGGGCAAGCTGTTAAACAATGAAGTATGCGGGACACTTGTTGCGCTGACGGAAGTTGTCTCGCTGGCTAAATTTGGCGAAGTACAGAAGAAGCAAGCAAATTGCACAACAACAGCAACTTCATGACGCCGACGATATAAAACCAAGTACCTTGACAGAGACCCCCCCCCCCCCCCCGCCACTCCCTTCCCCACAATTGCTTAGTTCATCCGAACGGTTTTCAAGGAAATATTTCATTAATCTGAGTCTTCCGCATATAGGCAGAATGCATGCACTGTTTCCTCAACTACGTACAACGAAGGTCAATGTTAAACAACGAACTGCTTCGAGCCTGTTCTCGTTGGTTGCTTCGGTGAAGGACGGAGGACGAGCATCAGTGCATAATGTGCGCGGAGCTTACTTTTACAGCCCCCCGTTTATCGATATCTCTACCCGTTATATCAGCTCACCGGTTTCTGAGTGGATAGCCTTCGTTCACAATCAGCCAGCCGTATACTTAGCGTTAGTGCTGCTCGTGGCGTGATGCGACGTCGTTTCTGGGAAGAGCATCCATTACGTGCAACGACGCGGTTGCGCGCTTCGCCAATCGGCGTCCCCTGAGTCCATTCTTTTGATGTGTTTGTGACAAGGCAAAAGCAATGGATGACCGGAAAAAGAAAAGTCAGAAGGACATTATAGGCTCATTCGCAGGTCGGACGTGATCGAAGCACAAAAATAAGAAAGTATACGTACCGTCGAAAATGCACTGGTCTTATTGTCGATTGGGTTTCTTTTGTGCCCATACTTGAAGTTGCCAAAAATGTGCTGCGCCTGTTCGGAAGGTCTAAATGCCCTAAAGACTCGTAGTGAGTTTCATTCGTATGGAAGCCATTGATTCGCCCACTGTCCACCTGCGCCGCGCCGTAGACGTGATTTCTTTCGAAGCGTTGAGGCACTTAGGTCCTCCGGTTCTCAACGTTTTCCTCTTTCCCCTGTCTTTCAGATAAACCCCCGGAGGTCTAAGACACGTCTGGAGCTTCGCGAAAGCTTTTGAAGTGAAGTAGGACGAAATGCCGAGTTGGGCGCATGTTTTGTTTGCACGCCTGCGTACGGCTATTTAGTGCAATAGTTATTGCACTTACGGCGTACATCCCGCGTGACAACAAAGCTAAATAAGACTGGGACTGAGAATTATTTGGTGTCTTCATAGAAAAATTCTGTTCTGAATTCCCAGTTCAATTGTCTCTATTTGCGGCTCCCACGCACACGCACGCACGCACGCACAAATAAAAGCAAAACGACAAATATGCTTTTGTTCAAATTCTCAAGATCAAGTTCGAGATTATCGAACTTTCTTTTCGAATGATATGACATCTCATGAAAGAGACCTAACCATTTTTGAGTGGTGACCGCAGCTCCTATTCGCTTTGGATTAAAGAAGAAAGCGAAACTTAAGGATTAGGAGAAATAAATATAACCAAGAAATAATATAGAATACACACGCACAGTACGTGCACAAGAAAATAAATATAGAATACACACGCACAGTACGTGCACAAGATAAGTAACAGAAGCTGGCTTGGTATCAACACACAGCTCGCCAGTAATGATTTACATCCACTGGCTGGATAATATCAGCGCAGGATGTGTTGATGTTGCTCGAAATGTGCTTGTATCGCAATAGAAATCTTCCTCCTGAAAATGGACGGCTTTGCCTCACTGGAGCGCACAAGCTTGCGGATGTCTCCGGCACTTTACATAACAACGTGATGCTCAAAGATTTAGTGTGGTGCGCAAGTAGGTGAGAAGGATAGAAGGAAAGACAGGGCGCTAACTTCCAACAAACGTTCGCTAGATACAGCGCTATTCTAAATCCTTTACCATATTATACCAACATGCCCAAATTGCCGCGGTTGTGAACGTGATGCGTTTGCCCTCGTTCTAGATGAGGCACGCATTGTTTATTGGTTTTTGTTTTTTGCTTACTTTGTTTCATTTTCTTTTTCACTCGTGTAATGCCTATCTTGTTTTTCTATGGAGTGGGACATTTTAGGGAACGTCGTTTGATCGGAGAAAACATCCCACAATCGACCCACGAAGATCTTTCGAATGTCTTCGCTGTGTAGAATTAGGTCACCCAGGCAACCCCTACTCCTGTAGGTAAATTTACGAAGCGATGCTGTTTAATCTCGTAGTTCCTACATTACACCTTTGTGCTGCACGTGTTTATTAATTTTTTTTTCACCTTAGTACGCGTGTTTGGTCTGCTGCCAATGTGGCGCTTGAAATATTTTTTTATAGTGTGTTCAATATGACGTGATTTTTTTTTGTGTAGCGGTATTCTTTTGATCGTTTTCTTTACCGACAACAGGAGTACGTTAATTTTCACCTTCAGGCTGCATTTTCCAGCCTCTTTATGTGTATGTAAACAGGCTATACAGGGTGTTTAAAAATATACAAATACTACGTAGCTGAACAGAACCAAGGTAATGTTGTTTTCCGTCTCTTGGAAAAACTGAAACTATTTCTTGCATTCCGCCTAATTAGATAATTAGTCATAATTAATTAGTCAACGTCACAGATAATATAATTAGACAAAAAGTGTCAATGAGAAAATTGTAGGGCGACATGAGAAACTCCTGATACAGCTTTCTGTTGCTCAATACGTGCTACATAAAAATGTTTTTTCCGAGCGTGAAAGAAGCCCGCGAACGCACACAAAATTGCCGCGCGACTGGCCGCTCAAGGCAGTTTGCGTGTATTGGCGGGCATCTTTCACACTCGAAAAAACACTTCTATGTAGCACGTATTGAGCAACAAAAAGCTGTATCGGGAGTTTCTCATGTCACCCTACAATTTTCTCGTTGACACTTTTCGTCTAATTATAATATTTGTGAAGTTGATGAAATAATTATGACTAATTATCTAATTAGGCGGAATGCAAAAATAGTCTCAGTATCTCCAAGCGACGGCAAACAACATTACCTTGGTTCTGTGCAGCTACGTGGTCATTTGCATATTTTTAAACTTTGGCCCAAGTTAACTGAAACACCCTGTATATATCCATGTAAGCCAGGAGAATACAGGAGTCCTAGAGGCTCAGTTTTGTTTGTTTGTCACACCGATATTAAGTGGCAGAATATGAAGTGACAGAATGCATAGGGGAGGTTAATTGTTATTTTTACTTGGAATGTACAAATTATCAGGAGCAGGAAAATTAAAGTGGACGAAAAGATAGCTTGCCGCAGTTAAAGACACAACCCACACACACGCACACTCGATGCTAACAACTGCAATGCAAGAACATGTAGAGAGTAGTGGAAATTTGCAAGGAGCACGTCACCAGTCACAAACAAGCATTTTTTTTTTGGAGGAGAGCTCTGTGAACCGTTTTATTGCGATAGCAATTATATAGCCACTTCAAGTGGATTTCTGCCGTCGGCATCACCGTCGCCGTCGTCGTCGTCGTCACCGCCATGAAGTTGCGTATAAAGTCGAAGGGCGATAAAATCGTTGCCTCGCGCCGTATGTGCGAGTGAAAGCGTGCGGAGGACGTGCGCGCTTTCACCTTTGTATGCGCTGTGCTTTTGCCGCTCAGTCCGCTCAGTATCCGTTGAAGCGATAGACCGCACGAACGTTCGCTCGCTGCGGCGGCCGCGCTTGTTCACGCCAGCGTCTTGATAGTGGTTGTCTGCGGTCATCGGGTGTGATCTACTCATGTTTGCTTGTGGGCGCTGACACCACGCTTGTTATTTCAGTTAGTAAGGGAACGTGTCCAAGTTTATGCAGCCGGTAAAATTACTATCCCTACTCCGTATAGCTCTCCATTAATTTGTTATCGCAATTGATCCTTCGCCTTTCAGGCGGAACTGCGACATATTTTTCTTTGTTTTCTTTTTTAATGTGTGCTTGTGTCTGCGGAAGCAATAAAAAGAATAAGTTTCTTGGAGGATAACGAGTATATTTAAAATGACAATATTTGTCAGATGCTTGCTCGGCGCCTCCTACCTTACTTCCTTGCTAAAAAAAGCAATCTGGAAGTCCGACTAATCAGAATTTGATTGTGAGCTTACGTAAATAATAAGTGAAAAGCGAGCAGTGGAAGCAAATTAAGGTTTTCTCGCGATTGATTGCAGATATTATAAACTCAAGCGACATTTTGGCGGCTTGTGCTTTAGGTGCTAGGAGCCGTGAGAGGGGAACTGAGCTAATTCCTGAGGTGAGGAGTATTTCCGAAATTTAGTACAGTGGTGGATAAGCACGAATGGTGGTCACCTGAAACTCATAGGAACGTCTTTAACCAATCATCATCATCAGCAGCCTATATTTATGTCCCCTGCAGGACCAAGGCCTCCCCCTGCAATCTCCAATTACCCCTGTCTTGCGCTAGCTGATTCCAACTTGCGCCTGCAAGTTTCATAACTTCATCACCCCACCTAGGTTTCTGCCGTCCTCGACTGCGCTTCCCTTCTGGTATCCATTCTGTAACTCTAATGGTTCACCGGTTATCCATCCTGTGCATTACATGACCTGCCCAGCTCAATTTTTTCCTCGTAATGTCAACTAGAATATCGGCTATCCCCGTTTGCTCACTGATCCACACCGCTTTCTTCCTGTCTTTTAACGTTAGGGCTAAGATTTTTCGTCCCATCGCTCTTTGTGCGGTCCTTAATTTGTTCTCGAGCTTAACCAATATTCGCCACTACCTGATCGCCTTCGCCCGTATTAAGCACTCTATCGAGTTTGGTCGCCACGCCTGTTGATACCGAATCCCTCAAGCGTAGGAAAAGTATTCTAATTGGGGCTCTTCAATTTCGAACGCTGTGAAACCGAGAAAAATGTATTTGCACATCTCTCAATCAGATGAAATGCCGTGTATACCTTTATACCTTTTTTTTGTGTCTCTCTCTCTTTCTTTGCCCTCTTTCCAACCCCTATATCGCACGTAGCAAGCCTGAAACTCGCCTCTGGTTAACCTCCCTGCCTTTCCTCTCTCTATATACCTTTGTTTTGTAGCGCATTATGACAGTTAACACCACTACAAATCACTGCTACAACATCAACATTTATCTGCTTAGAATGCTGAGATTATTTTATCAGTGTTTCATCGCGTCCTCGGGATATGTACCACATCACGTGGCAAACACGGCAGAGAGTTCATTTTGCGACGAATTGGTACCTGATAACATCAGAAAACAAGAAACGCGGCTTCTTCGAACCACCTCGCATACAGAAAAAAGCTAACAGTGTTCCGAAATTTCCGTGCTCTTTGAATAAGATTTTCTTTTTTTCTCAGTTATTGTGCATTAAATGACGTTAGCTGTGGGAAAATAGGCCTCCAAAAGGCTGGCTATTCCGAACATCAAAAATATACTACAACTAAGGAATAGAGGAAATTATTATTATTATTATTATTATTATTATTATTATTATTATTATTATTATTATTATTATTATTATTATTATTATTATTATTATTATTATTAATTTGTTTTGACAACATATATACACTTGACAGGAAAGGGAAAGCGAGGAGCAGGCTGGCACCTGCCACCGGAAGGGGCACAACGCCTGCCTATACCTTCAGAAAGGTGGAGACAGAAACACAGAAATGGAAGGTAGAAAGAAGGGGAGAAAGAGGAAATAAAGAGCAAGATGATAAACATTAAAGAATAAAGCTGAACGCACACCATACAGGTCACACACAGTATAATGCCGGTCACTCCAGGTCGTGCTACTACAGAATGTTGAAATAGAAGAAATAGCGTTTAACGTATTGCCATTTGAAAAGAGAAATAAGTAAAAAACGGTAACCTAAGTTAGTTACATTAAGTAACGTAAGGAGAATGCGATGAGCCTGATCACGTCGAGACGCACAACCCATGGGGTACAACCATTCGTCGAATGTCGTACACCGCAGGCCAAGTAGATGATAGTCCCTCACTATAGCGACATGCGCTGCCCAGTGAAAGCGGGGCACCCCAATATCAGCTGCCGAACTGTCTCGCAGCAACTGCAAGATGAATACAATGGACTGGCCACACGTCCGTTCGCACACCTCCACACACCCAACCCTTAAGCAGGAGACACACGGTACGATTCGGCGTCCGATCCGACGTGCGGCGCCGCATGCTCCGGCATGCGGCATACCCCGATTCGGGGCACACGGGACGGGCATCCGAACGAGCGAGCGGCGCCTAAGCTCCGCCCTGATCTCGAGCCCCAGCTTGTACGCTCGGAAGACTTCGTATCCTCGTCGAGAAAAACAAAATAAACAACTTTGCGCAATGCGGCTTCGCTTTACGCGAACACTGTCACTAAAATTACGTCTTTGCTAGCGACAAAACACTTCGCAGCGGTGTGTTCTCCACTGACGGCTCCGCCGACAGCCAGCGATAGAGCCGGTAGGCCTAGCTCGGCGGACGCCACGGCCGACGGCTCTTGCGATCCAGTCCGAGCTCGTCTAAGTGCGCTTATTTTTGCCAACACGATTAACACTGTACACGTAGGTTACCCGTAATTAAATACACTTGGATTACTCGACGCCGTCGATGCTAAGGGCAAGCGTGCAAGCTAAGCGAGTAGCCTCGCTCAGACAGTCGGTGTGTGTTGTCTACCTGCGAAATCCTGTCGCATCGCGGCTCCCGGCCGATCTCGCAAGTAGCTGAAAGCTAGTACTAGGCGCTGCTCTTGCAGAACAGGCACAAGTTCGAGATAATTTTTCCGAACTCGTAACTATTTCGTGTCAGCAACGAATTGTAGCAATGCTGTTGCAGCCGGCATGAAAAAAAAAAAAAAAAAAAAAAAAAGAAAGGCGACGAGAAACCGGCTCTCCGGCACCGCCTCTCTGGAGGGAGCGTCAGAGAACGTCACATGCCAGGCGCGCTGTCATTGGCTGCGGTAAAACGACGGTGCGGTTGTCGGAAGCGTCGGACGGTGAAAATCTGTCCAGTTTGTCGCACGCCGAGCATCCGATCCGGCGCTTCGGCAAGGCAAAACGCCTCGGTTCAGGCGCGTCGGACGCCGGATCGGACACCGAATTGGACCGTGTCTCTCACGCTTTAGCTTGAGTAGTTGTGCTCTAGTACGACTAGGAAAGCCTCGACCGAGAACACGAGGCGGGAACGTTCCATTTGGGACGTGCTGGTCAGGATGCTGCTTGAGTAGCTGGCGACGAATCAGCGAACGAGCGTCATGAAGCTTTCGCATAAGTTCAGCGCAGACACATTCATTATGAGCACAGGTTGAAGCCAGCCGATCAGCTTCTTCATTTCCGGCGATCCGTACGTGTGAAGGTATCCATTAGGCAACGAGAGATACCCCATGTGATGAAATTTTGTTAATGAAACGAAAAAAAAACGTCTCTATTCCACCCTGTGAAAGTGGATGTACCGCGAAGCTGGTGCGGAAGTTAGACGACGTTACACAAGCACCACCACCACAACTGGCAGTACGTCACGCGCGCACGCACGTGTGCGGAAGTGCAGTATACACCTTCATTCTTCTAGGTCGTCTACCAAGCGCAAGGGCCTTACTGAACTGAAAAAAAAAGCCGACAGTCACTTTAGCATACGCTAAAGAGGATGAAGGTGAAAGCGTGCCCGCTCACGAGACATTCATTACATTACTTGACATTTTAATTCTAACGCGTTGTTACTCCTATTACTTATTTCTCCACTCCAGTGCCTTAATTAACCATATCTTAATTAGCCGTGCCTTAATTACCTTCGCTTTAATTAACACCAAATGTTGTGGGTTTGACTCTCATCCTTCACGATGTGAATTGGAATCGAACTTGGGGGATATGGCTGGTTCGCCCATATCTCCATGTTGGGTCGTGGGTTCGAGTGCTTATTCAGCATCGCCTTAACACCAAAGTTGTGGGTTCGGCTCTTGACCTTCACAATGTCAATTGGAATCCAACTTGGAAATATCGCCGGTTTGTCCGTATCTACAAGTGGGTTCGACTCCCACAAAAGGTCGATGGCTTGACTCCAACCAAAGTTCGTGGGTTCGAGTGCTTTAATGAACTATATCTTAATTAACCGTGTCTTAATTAACTTTGCCTTAACACCACAGGTAGTGGGTTCCACTCCAACCAAAGGTCGGGGGTTCGACTGGTTCAAGTGCCTTAATTAACTTCGCCTTAATTAAGACCAAAGGTCGTGGGTTCGACTATCGACGTTCGCGATAGCATTTCGAATCCAACTTGGAGATATGACAGGTTCGCCCGTATCTCCAAGTGGGTTCGACTCCCACCAAAGGTCATGGGTTCGAGTGCCTTAATTATCTCTATCATGATTAACTGTGCCTCAATTAACACAACAGGTCGCGCTGACGCTTCTTCGCGTCGGATTCACGCTTTCTTATAAAGAAATTGATAGCCTAATTCACCCTAATTAACACCAAGGGTCGGGGGTTCGACTCCCACCAAAGGTTGAGGGTCTTAATTAATTCGCCTTAACACCACAGGTAGTGGGTTCCACCCCCACCGAAGGTCGAGGGTTCGACTCCCCATAAACTTTGGTGCCATAACGCCGGACATCTGATTTTTTGTCCCACGAGCCGTCTAAGGCTTTCGCCTTAATTAATATTTAAAAGTCAATTGCGCAAGAAAATGCGTAAAGTACGACTTGCACACAAGCTGCAGACTTGATAGCTTCGGATTGTTATTTAAATATACGAGGAAACATAAATCTGTTACGTGTAAAGTGAAAGACAAAGCCCTTTTCCAGCCGCCGTTCGAGGTCGGTCTGAGTGGCCGTGGCCGCTAGGGGGCGGTACCGTTAGCGCAGCATACATCCTCATTCTTGTAGGTGTTTTATAAAATTCGTAAAGAAGACTTACACACAACCTACATGCATGATCGCATAGGATTGTAATTCGAATATACCAGAAAACATAATTCTATTACGCGGAAACTCAAACACAATCCCCTTTACTAGCGTCCGTTTTTAGGGTGAGCAGGCCACGAAAGATCCCGACCAACTAGAGGCTAGCAGCTTCGCTGTAAAAGCAGGGAGAAAAAAAAAGTCGCAGTTTCGCCCGCAAGGCGAAGCATCGATTGCGACAGCAAACTAGTGAACAGTCATACGAAGTGAGTGTAGTAGTTTTATCGGCCGTATAGACTTGTAAACATACGCATACGAACTAAATTAACAAGCATGGTGTCACACACGCACAAGCAAACGTTAACGCATCTCACTCGACGATCGCCGAAACTCGCTGTCAAAATGACGTAGTGAGTAAGCACGGCAGCAGCAGCGAGCAAATTGACCTTCGTCCCGCCGCTCGCATCAACGCGAACTAAACCGCGAAAACAGAACGCAGGCAGGAATAACTCTGCCCCCGCCGCATATGGCTTTCAAGATACAGCCGCATGGTCGAGACCGCGCGGCGTATAGTACGCGGCCTCCCCCACCCTACCCTCCCCTGGAGCCTTGCTGCCTTGCGGGCACGCTCTAATGCTCGGGCGGCGTGGACTAAAATGCGCCCCCCCCCCTCCCTACCCTTCCTCCGTAGCGTTGCACGCGAATGGAAGACGGCGCGCTCCGTTCGCACTGCGTGCGAGAGACTGAGCCGCGATCACCGGCTCACCCTGGCGCGCTTTCCCTCGCACATAAAGCATATACGAGATGCGGCGACGATTTTATCGCCCGTGGACGTTATACGAAACCTCACGGCGACTGCGACGGCGTGGCCGACGGCAGAAATGCGCCTGGAGTGTCTAATTGTTATCGCAATAAAATGGTGCAGCTATAGATGCATCAGTTAACTGAGACGTATAGACAGCTATACAATATATTGAGCGTGCTGTATCAGCGACAGGCGAATGTTCAGTCACTGCGTGCCTTACCGAAGTAGTATCTATAATTGCAGCCATGGCATAAAAAAAAACGGTGAAGAGTAAATAACATAAACGCATTGCGCAGCTTCACATAAAGCTGCACGAAATCAGATAGTGAGCAAACCTGGCTTTTTCTCTTGTTAGGCCCTCGCCCCTGACTTTTCTTTGATTCTTTCTCTCTCTTTCACACTCTACTTTACAGCAGTGTCGATCTGTGCTCTCGTGGGAGCTGCCATCAGCTGGAGTCTGCCGAGGTTCCGATTGCTTTCCGTATGTCTAAGATTTACGTTTGTGCTTAAAACTCACCTCCACACAACGTTTCTTACACGTGCTCGTTCGTTCGACCTTGTGTGTCGACGACACACAAGGTCGAACGAACGAGCACGTGTAAGAAACGTTGTGTGGAGGTGAGTTTTAAGCACAAACGTAAATCTTAGACATACGGAAAACAATCGGATTGTGTGTCGTCGACACACCGGGTTTTTCAAACCGTTGGATTGCAAGAAACGTATTCCCTTCCACGCGTGCAAGTGTCTTCCTTCCTGTCGGTGTCGCGAGTTGAGTGGCAATTTGGATTTTATAGCACACTTGTTCGGTCACAGCTGATGTAACTTTTTTTATTTGGTTATAACGACGTTTCTTAGTGCACGGCAATGTGGCCAGTTACACGCAAGCATGAATACATTGAATGTACTGGCTAGCGACTACAACAACACCGGCAACTAAAAAGCTGGCTACTCCTCACAAGGTCTCTTAAGGTGGAGTAGCCCATTATTTTAAAAATACCTGCTACTCTAGGCATTTCGAGACAAATAATTTCAGCATTTCTTATAACTAGTGCAGTGCACATACCGAGGTTTATTTTTCAGCAACACGTTACACGAAACATTGGTTGTCAAATATTAACTGGAGCTTGCTAAACACCTGCTTGCTGTTAAGTCTAGCTCGCAAGTTGAAACTGTGGCCGTGCCGCCAGATAAGCAGCCCCCAAGGCATTCTGTGAAGATATTCGATGTTTTCTCAATACATCAACCACCCTCTGTGGCTGTGATGCCCTGTTACAGAGTGCCAGGTTACCATTGCGACTTCCGGCCGTGGCGACCGCGTTATAATACGGCCTTAATAAAAAAAAAAGCACCGGTTTGTTGCTATTTTGTCAAAGATACTTTCTTATTGCAATAAAAATAGATGGAATGACTTGTGACTCATACCTGCAGCCAGTACCTTTAAGCAGGACAAGCCCCTGTAATGTTTCATAAGTAAAGGACACACTGAAGTATGAAACAAATGGTGGAGCGTGCCGGTTTCGAACTTAGTTCCGAGACGGCTGTTCAATCTAATAAACAAACTATGAGGCACACCTTCGACAGAATATTCAATAACACACCAGTATACGTCGTAAACGCAGCTGGCCATGACAGCGAAAACAATTAGGAGCTCGTTCACAAAAGAAGATCGGCTTAATTAAACCAGCCGCTCGTCACGTTGGAGCAAGCTGTAAAGTAAAAACGTATGATGACGTTGCCCGCGGCGAACAAACGTTAAGGATGCGCCGAGAACAAAAGCAATAACTGCGGAACTGCTTGAGAAAGTCTACATTCTCGCATTCTCGCTTGGAGCTGGAACCTAACAGTCAAAAGACCTTGTTTATCCTACCGAGTTTGGCATTCCTTTAACATTCATTATGCAAGCCGAACCCTTTCCCATTAGGAATTCTTTGTTTTACTGCTCTGTTTCAGTGAGAACTGTAATCCGAGCCACGCAGGCACAGTGGCCTCCGCTATTGTGGGCTCATGGTTTTGCCCGATAACTAGGAACCTGCTCTTCAGTACTGCGAACAAACAACTCTCGTTGGCGGAATGATTGTGCTTGGGTGACATACTACGTCTGTTTATCCGTTTTTTTTTTCTTATTACTTTTCCTACTGAAGCTCCTGAGGGGTAAACCGGTGGTACGGGGGCTCCTGGCGAGACAGTTTTTATTGTACATATTTTATTTCTTTTCCGCCCGAGCATTAGAAGGCTCCGTCAGGAATGCATCAGTCCATATATTTGCAGATGTGCAAAAGTATTATCGATGAAGCGGCAGGTATATCTACCTTTTTCAAGCCTTACACAAAGTTTGAAACCTTCTAAACTCAAGGAAAATAAAATACTGACAAGCAAACTGGAACGCCAACGTATTTCTCCGCAAAGTTCGGGAATTATTACGTCGAAACCGGTGTAATCCTGAGAATTCGTTCCAAGTGGATCCGTCTTGCAAACTTCACGGATACAATTTGTAAGTTGCAATATGGGGTATGAGGCAATAAGTTAAAACTTAATTAGTGATTTTTTTGATTAGTTGATTATCCATTTCACTTTTTTTGCAAGTAATGTCCGCCTCTTCGAGTAGAAAAGTTCATGAACTCTAATTGTGCTATGTGCGACGGGCAACCTGTAAAAATTTTTGAAAGTGTTCGCTGAAATGCCCTGTATATAGTATAATATCACCTATTAGCGTTTAATGTGTGATTCATGCCACCATATTTCTTTCTGCCAAATTTGAACCCATGACCATCCTGTTCATCACCAGTAAGTGAACGTACATTGTTCACTGAGCGCATTTATTTCCACACAGGACATATTTTGACATCTAAAGTATATATATATATATATATGTATATATATATATATATATATATATATGAGGCACACCGACCCATATATATATATATATATATATACAATACGGCCAAAACAGGTGTATATATATATATTTCCACACATGGCATATTTTTGCATCTAATGTATTTATATATATATTGTCACGAGCAATGGCAAAGACAGACGTAGTGGGGCTGGGTCAGAGGCTCTTCTGTCGGAATGAAACCTGCTGGAACCTGTGCGCTCTCTGCAGTCTTGACTAGACAAGCGCTAGCCGTTTACTGGTAAGTAAACACTCCCCGTAACATCCTTTTGGTGGAAGTTGCGGGCTCTATTCCACCTGGTCCTGTATCTTCGGAGCGGACGCCAGGTTTCTCCCGCCTCCATGGCCGAAGACAGTACGCAGTCATCGCAGCCCGCGCCCGCGGCTCCAGCAACCGTGGTCCTTTCGCATTCCCTCGACCCCTGGCGCGTTTTGCGGCACAGACAACAATGATGTCGACGATTGGCTCCTATTGTGCGAGCGCGTGAGCAAGCAGCACAGGTGGGATGAGACCCTAATGCTCGCCAACGTCATTTTCTACCTATGGGGCACGGCTCGCGTGTGTTTTAACACGCGCGAAGAACAACTGACGCATTGTGACGTATGCAAGGAGAAGATGCGTGCATTGTTTGGTCGATCGGCCACGCGACAAATGACAACCCGCCATGAGCTGGCGGCCAGAGCACAGACGTCCACGGAATCGTATGTCACATACATCCAAGACGTGCTCGCCTTGTGCCGCACAATTGACAAAGACATGCCAGAGGCGGACAAGGTTGGCCACGTGTTGAAAGTCATAGCTGACGATGCCTTCAACATCCTCATGTGTAAGCACTGCACCACGGTTGACTCCATCATCACAGGATGCCGGCGGTTTGAACAAGCAAAAAGCAGGTGGATTACGCAGCGCTTTAACAGACACCCGAACACAGCTGTGACCTCCTCGTGCGAACATCCCGTGACACCCCCTCCGTTCTCGACGCCTAACAACTTGGCCAGGATTGTTCGCCAGGAGCTCGAAGCCATGGCTCCAGCAGCTTATCAGGCACCTGCTCCCAACCATTTGGCGACAATATCCCTCATTCAGGCTGTCGTCCGTCGAGAGGTTTCAAATATAGGCGTCCTAGTTCCACAAGCCACCAGTTATGCCCCTCCGTCCATGTGCTCTTTCGGTCCTCACACTGAACACCCCGCCGCCCCAATTGTTGCTGCTGCCGCTTCCACTCCCTGGTTCACACCCCGCTACAAAACCCATCTGAGTGGAGGACGCCTGACGATCGATCAATCTGTTTTTCTTGCTCTTGCGTCGGCCATAATTCACGCCACTGCCGCAATCGTCGGAAGTACCGACCAAGCTTCCCCGGTGACCGCCGCCAAGATCGTGGCCCGTACTATAGCGCATCTCTTCTCGACGACCTACTTTCGGCCCGTGATCCTCACCGTCTGTCTTCGCGCTCTGAATCGACTTACGCCGATGTTGCCGCACAAGGACACTGGTCCAGCCGATCGCCATCCCCTCAGAGTCGCCAGTCGCGCTCCCCTCAACGTTGTCGCTCTCCTTCTCCGGCTTCCTCTGGCCACCACCCGGGAAACTAGCCAGTGCAGCTCCGGGAGGTGAGGCTGCATTGACGAAAAAGGACCGCAAAACCTCTATTCAACCCTTCTTCAAGACGCAATTTGCTCGGTGTTCTCGTCGACGGCGAGCCCGTTACTGCTCATTGATACTGGCTCCTACATATCTGTTTTGAGTTCTACGCTCCGACGCCGCCTACGCAAAGTGCTGACACCTGCCGTCTCTTCTACTGTGCGAGTAGCTGACAGCACCCGAACACCGGTTCTTGGTATGTGCACTGCCCGCGTTACTGTTGCCGGTCACCACACTTCAGTTCTTTTCGCTGTTCTCGACGCTTGCCCACATGATGTCATTCTTGGTATTGGCTTCTTGAGCGACCACTCTGCCATCATCGATTGTTCTACTGGCATTTTGCGGCTCGAACTGCCATTGTCTCCTGATGACGCCGCATCAATTAACACTCGCCTATGTTCCATGGAGTTTCTACAACTACCCGCACAGGCTGCTACCTACGTCCTTATGTCACCCTGATGGTGAATATGTGGTCACTCCCCTCCCAGACATGATCCTCTCGCGCAACATCGCACTTCCTCATACCGTAGTGGTTGTTGCCAACAACAGAACGTTGCTTCCAGTCCAACTTTCCTACTTCGACCCATGTTCTTCCTCAAGGAATTTCACTAGCCGAACTGTCACCTCTGGAGGAATATACTGTTTCTGCATTCGCTGCTGACGCTGAGACCATGACCCAACCTGTCATACCGGCGCCAACCCAGCCACTTCTGGACAAAATGATATCCCCCCACCTCTTACCGTCCCAAAGTAAAGCACTCCATGGTGTCCTATTTTCGTACCTTGACGTATTTGATGTTGAGAGCCGTCCACTAGGCCGTACACATGTCGTGGCCCACCGCATCGACACTGGGGATGCCAGCCCCCTTCACAAGCACCCTTACCGAGTGTCTCACTCTGAGGGCCAAGTCATCCAAAAAGAGGTTGAGAAAATGCTTGATAAAGATGTGATAGAGCCTTCCTCTAGCGCTTGGGCATCCCTTGTAGTGCTTGTGAAAAAGAAGGACAGCAGCTGGTGGTTTTGCGTCGATTAACACCATCTTAATCGGGTAACGAAGAAGGATGTGTATCCTCTCCCGCGAATTGATGATGCGCTCGACTGCCTCCATGGCGCCAAATATTTCTCGTCGCTAGATCTTCGCTCAGGATACTGGCAAATTGCCGTCGATGAGCGCGACCGCGAGAAGACCGCATTCACGACACCCGACGGCCTCTACCAATTTAAGGTTATGCCTTTTGGGTTGTGTAATGCTCCTGGAACTTTTGAACGCATGATGGACACTCTTCTACGTGGTCTGAAATGGGGCTCTATTCTGGACACGCATGGCGGCTGCACTGCCGCCATTATCCGCCATCTTGGCTGTCTCATTGGCTGTCCAGAGGTCACGTGTTTTGAAATTTGTGCCGGGAAACGGAAGTTTTGCAAAATGCAATTTTGCGTTTTCGTCAGAATGACGAAACGTGACGTGGAGCTGCAAGTTTTATCGACTAATAATTTTGTGTGGTCTTTGGCACCTATATTGCGACTTTAGCGCTTTAAAAAGAAAGTGTACGGTAGCGTGCAGAAGCCTATGGAATGCATCTGCAATTTCGCGAATATGTGGTGGCGTTCCAAGATAGCCGGCATGTCAGTTGTTGATTGGCTGAAAGAATATCCCGTGAAGAGCGTCACAGGAAGGGCCGTTTCGTAAACGTCAATTTGACGTTGCGTGACATTGCGCTGGGCCGCCATTGCACAGATTTTCCGCCATAATTTGTGGTACGACGAGCCGCGCGAATTATGGTAATGAGCGGCCATATGCAGTGTCAGTCGAGAGGCATGCGTATCGCCGCATTTTCCCTGTCATTTGGGGCCATGAAAATCTTTTGTTCACAGCGCGTGCTCATAGCATTTGCATCGCTCTCGGGTGGTGTTGGCATTTGTGTTTTGAACCATCATTTCTATTAAAAACACGTTTATTTGAAATAATATTGGTTGAAACTAGCAAACTTTCTGCGACATTTCGCACTTTTCGCTATTGTGTTTGTATTGTAATCAATATTAATGACTTTTCGCGTCATCAAAGGCTATGACAACGGTGACTTTTTAATTTACAAAAATAAATGTACGCAAGACGGCGCCTTGAAGTTTCCTCTCGCGGTGCGAGTAAGCAGCGAAGTGCACAAGAGATGGCAGTGCCGGCGTTTGCGTCACTCAAGCGGATACCTGTGGCGCGCGCAACGCTATCGATGATATTCGGCCGCTTCTCAGCCAGATGAGTAGGGCTGAGTCACTTGCGGATCACGAGATAGCGATAACGCGGCCTAGAGCGTGCGCTGATCATCACTGGCAGGTCGCGTATATTGTCTCAAGGTAGAAAGCAAGCGCGTGGGCGCCAATATACGGTGACTCATTCCGTTTCCCGAGGACACGCATCCTAGCTAATGAAGCAGACGACAGCCTGCGCGCATGCAGACGACGGAAGCGAGAAACGATTTTGATCGAATAATCGTACGCTTTGAGCTAGCTGCTTTATTTTCACTGGGGAGGAAAACTGTTTTGCTTTATCAACTACGCTATGTTCAATGCCTACATTACAGTTTCTTAGGCGAAACGTCAAATTTGCGTCACGTTACGAAAGCAAATCGGTGCTATCGGCGCCATTTTGTAAGCGTCGCGCGTACGTCACGCTTCGAAGAAAATGGCGGAATGTCCAGAATAGCGGCTATGGTCGACCTGTCTTTGTTATCTGGACGACGTCATCGTTTTCTCGCCAGCTTTGACAGCCACCTCCCTCGTCTGTCGGCCATTCTCGACATATTTCGCCGGGCTGGCCTCCAGCTCAATTAATCTAAGTGTACCTTTGGGTGCCACCAGATCAAATCACTTAGACACTTCGTCGACGGTACTGATGTGCAACCGGACCCTGGCAAGGTCCGTGCCATCCGCGACTTCCCGGTTCCACGGTCCACGCAAGAAGTACGCAGCTTTCTTGGGCTCTGCTCCTACTTTCGCTGCTTTGTTCTCAACTTCGGGGACATATTGCTCGACCCCTCATGACCTACTCAAAAAGGATGCGGCCTTTTCTGGGGGCGCGGACGAAGCGACTTCCTTTGCGTCATTGATTTCTGCCTTCACTTCACCAGCTGTGCTGGCTCAATTTGACCCGGCTGCTAAAACAGAACTTCGCACCGACGCAAGCGGCCATGGCATTGGTAGTATCCTCGCCCAAACACAGAACGGAGTCAACCGTGTGATAGCGTATGCTAGCCGTCTTGTGTCACAGTCGGAAAAACACCATTACTGAGCGGGAGTGCCTAGCTCTCTTCTGGGCTGTCGCGAAATTCTGCCCGGTACCTATATGGATGGCCGTTCGTGGTCATAACAGACCATCGTGCGCTCTGCTGGCTCTCATCTCTTAAAGATCCCACAGGGAGGCTCGGCCGTTGGGCATTACGATTACAGGAGTACACGTTCTCGGTAGTGTACAAATCTGGCAAGTTACACAATGACGCCGACTGCCTCTCCCGCCATCTCGTTGAACCAGCCGACTCCACTGAAACAGGCCCCGATATCTATGTTTTGGCGATAACAGACTTCATCCACGTGGCCGACGAACAACGTAGAGATCCAACATAGCTCTCTTTTATTGACAGTCGGCAATCCGGCACCATCTACCCTTCACTCAAGATCGTCTTGCTTCAGGATAACGTTCGTTACCGCCGCAACATGCACCCCGACGGCGCAGAACTCCTGCTCGTTGTCCCGCATCATCTGCGCAGGGATGTCCTCGTCCAGTTTTATGACGCCCCCACTTCCGGGCACTTAGGCATCTCCAGAACTTATGATCGCATACGATGACGTTTTTTTCTGAAAGGGCCTTTATCGGTCCGTTCGCCACTACGTAACATCTTGTGACCTGTGTCATCGTCGCAAGAAACCTGCGACTCAACCTGCTGGTCTACTTGAGCCAATTGACGTTCCAACCGAGCCGTTTTATCGAGTTGGCCTGAACTTGCTCGGTCCCTTTCCAATTTTCACGAAAGGCAACAAATGGATTGCAGTCGCTACGGATTATACCACTCGATATGCAATTATTCAAGCGTTGCCAACCAGCTGCGCCACAGACGTAGCCGACTTCCTACTGTACGACGTCATCCTCCAACATGGTGCTCCACGTTGCCTACTCACACATCGCGGTCGCTGCTTCCTGTCCCGTGTGGTTGACGATCTACTTCGATCATGTGCTACTCATCATAACTTGACGACCTCATATCACCCTCAAACCAATGAATTCACCGAACGCCTAAACCGTACACTGACCGACATGCTTTGCATGTACGTTTCCGACGACCACCACAATTGGGACGTTGCGCTTCCGTTCGTCACATTTTCATACAACTCATCGCGTCATGAAACTGCCAGCTACTCTTTGGACGCCATCCCTTACTACCCTTTGACACCTTGCTCCCTCCTGATCGGGCCTCCCCGTCCACGACTTCCTATGTGCGAGATGCCACCACGTGTGCGCTCGTCGCACGCAGAGTCGCCCGCCCTCGCCTCTCGTCATCGCAAACCGCACAAAAGGCCATTTACGATCGTCGACACCGGGATACTGATTTTCCACCTGGCTCTCTCGTCCTTATCTGGCTCCCATCTCGTCGTGTCAGCGTCTGTGAAAAGTTAATGTCGTGGTACGTCGGGCCCTACCGCGTGCTGCGCCAGTTGAATCCTGTCACCTATGAGATATCCCCCATGGCATCCACCTCATCGACTGCCACACCACGAAGTGACATCGTACATGTTTCCCGCCTCAAGCATTACAACTGTGATAACCCATTTTGACCACAACAAGCGCCGGGACTATGCTTCATCAGCGGGGGATAATGTCACGAGCAATGGCAAAGAAAAAGACTTTGTAGTGGGGCTGGGTCAGAGGCTCTTCTGTCGGAGTGAAACCTGCTGGAACCTATGCGCTCTGTGCAGTCTCGACTAGACAAGCGCGTGCCGCTTACTGGTAATTAAACACTCCCCGTAACACTATAATATGTTTTAGTTAATCGAATGCTTACTCAGTGATGATGGCACAATTTTCCATGTGTGCCAGCGTGAATAATATGTCAATGAAAATGCATCGTTTTCATCTCAAGTACAGTAGTCCCGGACTCGGAATGTTTCTCTTAGGTAAGTGCGTTTCCATGCTGGCCGGCGTTAGAGTGTCCGCTGCCCAAGACAGCGATCGATATAATAACAAGACGGACAACCTGTTATTAAACATTCGCATACATAATAAATCTTTTTGTGAATATCGGCCAAAGTTTTCAACAAAAGCTTTAAGGTTTCACTGAATTCCTTGATATCACATCACTAAGTTTCTGGGTTCAGTTGCACGCAAAGAGGTAAACCGCTTTAAAATTGAGATATTGAAGTTGGCCGAGTTGTTTGGCGTAAGGGCAAAGTATGTAGTTTTGAAGCCGACTTCCTCGAAGGAACTTGAGCTGCAGCTTGCACGACAGAAGAGCCAATATTTAAAGGTCTTTTGTATCACGATGTTGTGATAGCGCAGCTAATGCGAACCTGCAATCTTCTATCTTTCTTAGTTATTGAAATTTCTATCTGCTCGCCTTATAACAATGCCTCGTGCAACGACCACATATTATTCGCACTAATTCGATTCGAATTCTTTTTTCTCAAGAGTACCTGCGATGAGGGACACGTTTTAGGTTTTGACACGAGCTAGTGACATGTGACACAACGGGGGTCATAATGCTGAGAGGGCCATAATTCTGAACAGAGTAAAAAAATGCAGCTGCGGTCTTAAAGAAGATCAAAAATTCACAAAATGCAGAATAGGTGTTGTGTACCGGCTTCCGTTAACCTGTGGCAACATGTACATAGGACAAACCGGTCGGTCCATAAACACCCGTCTAAAAGAACATGGACGTTCTCTCGGTAACGAGAATCATTCACACATGTCGAACCAGTGTAATATATGTCATTGTGATCCGGTATTTTTCGACACTGATATTTTGTTTCCAGATAAAAACAAACACGTGAAATAACAGAAGCCTTTCATATCAAAAAGTGTGCTGAAAAATGCATAAGTCAACCATCGGTTGCAATTACTCACAAAGAATTTGCATTTTTGAATACTGGTTGAACCTTTTTAATGTGTTTTTAATCTGTTTCTGTTTATACTGACGACTCCTGTTGCACATGCTCAGTGCAGATAGCTGGGGTATTTATGTTCTGTATCCTTCCGAAAATAAACAGTTGTGAGAAAGCACTCGTGTGTCCCTCTTCACTGTGTCCTTATCGATTGTGCGCGCTAAATATTTCACCATGAATTCGTACCAACTCACCCAGCTATCAGTTCTACTGATAGCAAACGCAGAATGCTTTTGTGGAAGGTCCCTATACCTCGCATGCTTTACCCGGAACTGCCACATGAAGACCACTGATGACACCTTTAGAGCACTCGTGACTCATTTACAGACATGTGTTGATACGTATTAGCCGCACAGACAGGAAAAATCTAGGGATCGATATGTAAAGCTCGTTTTCTCTTAGAAGATGTGTACCTACAGAGTGTGAATATCTTTTGCGCTTTATGAACCACATGAATCAGTTGCATAAAAGTTCATCAGGGCATGTGGTATAGAGAATGCAGTGTGCCGGTTTGGGCAACACGCCGTTGGCAGTAACGGCTGCCATTGCGGTATCGAAGAAGGCTCGCACGTCATAGTTGCAGGGTCAACTAATTAAACGCATCGTGCCCAGACCGTGCCAAGTCGTAAATGGCCGAAGAGTCATCGCTTCAGTCCTGTCGCCTATCCCTCGCTGCGCCTTCCAGCCCTGCCAATGTTAGCAGCGGCTGCGCCGGCTGACAGGCTAGGTCGGGCGGGTGGGATTTTCGCAGGCGTCAGCTGTTTCGTGTGCTGTCCTCTCAGCATTATTGCCCCCGTTGTGACTCGCATGTCACTAGCTCGTGTCAAACCCGAAACGTGTCCCTCATCGCAGGTACTCTTCGGCAAAGAGAGTTCGAGCGCAGTTAGTGCGAATAATATGTGATCGTTGCACGAGGCATTGTTATAAGGTGAGCAGATAGAAATTTCAATAACTAAGAAAGATAGAAGATTGCAGGTTCGCCATTGGCGGCGCTATCACAACGTCGTGATACAGAAGACCTTTAAATATTGGCTCTGCTGTCGTGCAAGCTGCAGCTCAGGTTCCTTCAAGGAATTCGGCTTCAAAACTATATACTTTGCCCTTACCCCAAACAACTCGGCCAACTTCAATATCTCAATTTTAAAGCGGTTTACCCGTTTGAGTGCAACTGAACCCAGAAACTTAGTGATGTGATATCAAGGGATTCAGTGAAACCTTAAAGCTTTTGCTGAAGACTTTGGCCGATATTCACAAAAACATTTATTATGTATGCGATTGTTTAATAACAGGTTGTCCGTCTTGTTATTACGTCGATCGCTGTCTTGGGCAGCGGACACTCTAACGCCGGCCAGCATGGAAACGCACTTACGTAAGAGAAATATTCCGAGTCCGGGTCTACTGTACTTGAGATGAAAACGATGTATTGTCGTTGACATATTATTCACGCTGGCACACATGGAAAATTGCGCCATCATCACTGAGTAACCATTCGATTACCTAAAACCTATAATATATATATATATATATATATATATATATGTAAAAATATTGCATGTGTGGAAATAAATGCATTCCGTGATCAATGTACGTTCACTTACTGGTGATGGACAGGAAAGTGATAGGCTCAAATTTGGCAGAAAGAAATATGGTGACATGAATCACACATCAAACGCTAATAGGTGATATTATACTATATACAGGGCATTTCAGCAAACACTTTCAAAATTTTTTACAGGTTGCCCGTCGCACATAGCACAATTCTAGTTCATGAGCTTTTCTACTCGAAGAGGCGGGCATTACTTGCAAAAAAAATGAAATGTATAATCAACTAATTAAAAATCACTAATTAAGTTTTAACTAATTGCCTTATAGCCCATATTGCAACTTACAAATTGTAGTCGTGGAGTTTGCAATGCGGATCCACTGGGAACGAATTCTGAGGATGACACCGGTTTCGACATATTAATTCTCGAAATTTGCGGAGAAATGCATTGGAGTTCCAGTTTGCTTGTCAGTATATTATTTTCCTTGGGTTTAGAAGGTTTCAAACTTTGTGTAACGCAAGAAAAGGGTAGATATACCAGCCTCTTCGTCTATAATACTTTTGTACATCTGCAAATAGGGACTGATGCATTCTCGCCGGAGCGTTCTAATGCTCTGGCGGCAAAGAAATAAAATATGTACAATAAAAACTGTCTTGCCGGGAGCCCCGTACCGCCGGTTTACCCCTCAGGAGCTTCAGGAAGAAAAGTAATAAGAGAAAAAAGAGGATAAACAGACGTAGTATGTCACCCAAGCACAATCATTCCGCCAACGAGAGTTGTTTGTTCGCAGTAGTGAAGAGCAGGTTCCTAGTTATCGGGCAAAACCATGAGCCCACAATAGCAGAGGCCACTGTGCCTTCGTGGCTCGGATTACAGTTCTCACTGAAACAGAGCAGTAAAACAAAGAATTCCTAATGGGAAAGGGTTCGGCTTGCATAATGAATGTTAAAGGAATGCCAAACTCGGTAGGATAAACAAGGTCTTTTGACTGTTAGGTTCTAGCTCCAAGCGAGAATGCGCGAATGTAGACTTTCTCAAGCAGTTCCGACGTTACTGCTTTTGTTCGCGGTGCATCCTTAACGCTTGTTCGCCGCGGGTGACGTCATCACAAGTTTTTACTTTACAGCTTGCTCCAACTTGACGCGCGGCTGGTTTAATTAAGCCGATCTCCTTTTGTGAACGAGTTCCAAATTGTTTTCGCTGTCATGGCCACCTGCCTTTACGACGTATACTGGTGTGTTACTGAAGATCCTGTCGAAGGTGTGCCTCATAGTTTATTAGATTGAACAGCCGTCTCGGAACTAAGTTCGAAACGGCACGCTCCACCATTTGTTTCATACTTCAGTATATCCTTCACTTATGAAACATTACAGGGGCTTGTCCTGATTAAAGGTACTGACTGCAGGTATGAGTCACAAGTCATTCCGTCTATTTTTATTGCAATAAGAAAGTATCTGTGACAAAATAACAAAAAACCGGTGCTTTTTTTATTAAGGCCGTATTAGAACGCGGTCGCTACGGCCGGGAGTTCCAATGGTAACCTGACACTCTGTAACAGTGCATCACAGCCACAGAGGGTGGTGAATTTATTGAGAAAACTTCGAATATCTTCACACAATGCCTTGGGGGCTGCTTATCTGGCTGCACGGCCACAGTTCGAACTTGCGAGCTAGACTTAACAGCAAGCAGGTATTTAGCAAGCTCCAGTTAATATTTGACAACCAATGTTTCGTGTGTAGTGAAGAAGAGAAAGAAGTGCAGCGTTCGTGGACTGCCTCGATTGCGTGAGACGTCATTGTCTAATAAATCGTCATATCACATTTGGTGGAAGGTGCAGCAATCCCCGACATCACCCTGAAACTTCGCAGCCGAACGTTGCCGACTGCTTCAGCCACTACCATGCTCGATGCTACCGACAATCCGCCTGCAGCTTCCGCCGCTCCCATCACTTGCGGCGCCGTCCAGTGACAGCGCGACCCTCTTGTCTTTAGCGGAGCCGGTGAGACTGACGTGGAAGATTGGCTATCTACCTATGAGCGCGTCAGTGATCACAACAAGTGGGATGACCCGACGAAGTTACGTTCCGTCATCTTCTATCTTGCTGACGTTGCGAACCTCTGGTTCCACAATCTTGAGCGGGAATTGCAAACCTGGTCCGCTTTCAAGACAGCATTCACGGAAGTTTTCGGCCGCCCAGCCTTACGAAAGCTCCGTGCTGAACAGCGTCTACGCCAGCGCGCTAAACAGCCCGGTGAGACGTATAGCAGCTACATAGATATTTGTCGTATATACATAGATATTGTCGTAGATATTTGCGCCCGCGTCAATTCTACCATAAGTGAAGAGGACAAGGTGAAGCACATACTCAAGGGCATCGAGGACGACGCATTTCAAATGCTTCTCGCGCGAAACCCTTCATCTGTCGCAGCTGTCGTCACTCTTTGCCAGAGCTTCGATGAGCTGCGTCGCCAAGGGTCCTTGCGCGCAGCGCTGTTGCACCCGGCCGCGTATTTTACTTTCCGCGGATGATTGCCACGCGAGAGAAAAAAAAAGAGGGTGAGGAGGATGGCACCGACGGAACGCCTCCGTTGCAACGCCGCCGGCATTGGAACAGAGAACACGCTGGGCTGCTGGTGACTAGGCACAACTGTGGCTGCTGTTAAGGGATCCATGGTATTGCTAAATAAACGCATCACTGTTTTGATGATCCAAATATAATCTCACTATCAGGGAGGGAGCAGTATACCTGACTGGAGCAGTATTTTTTTTATTTGGGGTGTTGCTACGCTGCGCTCCGCAACACCCCAACGACCGTCGCTTCGCGTCGGCGCCTCGAAACAGAGAGGGAAAAAAAGAAAATGGTGATACCAAGAAAAAAAAAAGCCGAGGCGGGATTCGAACCCGCGTACCCCCGATCCCAAAGCGAGCGTCGTAACCACTAGGCCATACAGCCACTTTTTTTTCTTTATTGCATGGAAATATTAGTAATTATATGCAAAAATTATTTGCGTTACATATATACACACATGAAAAATTCACACACCCTAGGCAGTCCAATGAAAGTTCAAAAATACAGCCACGCTTTCAAATCGTGCATTCATACAAACCAAATGATTCCGTCCGAGCGTCGTCGTCGTCGTCGACAAAAAGGTGTGCAATCACGTGTGCAATCATCCGCGGAAAGCAATATACGCCTCCCGGCAACTCTCTCTCGGGCCTCACGCTTCCCTCCAGCTCCTCAGCAGAATCCTCCCTCTTCGTTCAGATTAAGGATTTTGTTCGTGAGGAGGTGGCGCGCCAACAGTCTATGCTGCCTCTCAGCGATCGACCCCTACAGCCTGACACACCTCTGGCTGCTCCCATTAGGAGAGCCATTCACGTGGAACTTGCCGACTCCCTACCTTTGGCTCAACCTTGCCCTCCCGTGGCGGCACCTCTGACCTATGCCGCAGTCGCAGCGCGACCTGCGCCGCCGACATTCGCGTTTCCTGCGACAGTGCGACCTCAAGCAGTGCCAACTCCACCGTCGCCTCCTATTCCGCCTCGAAGCCAAGTTCAGAACCCTTGGCGCACACGCAACAACCGACCCATATGTTTCGCTTGCGGTTTCGCCGGCCATGTCGCGCGCTTCTGCCATCGTCGCATGCTACCTGCTAACCCTTCTGTCTCAACGCCTGAGTATGGATATTCCCACGATGCAACCGGCCATTGCATGTTTCCCGACCCAGAGTATTCGCCGTCTCCTCGACGCCCTTTCGGCAACCATCGTTCTCCGTCACCGCGTCGTCACTCGCTTTCCCCCTTACATCGTAGCCAGTCACCTAGCGAGGGAAACTAGTTGCTGCAGTTCTGCAGGCACGAACTGCCAGCTTCGAGACTTCTACAATGCCTGCACAGTCGCCATGCAATTTACTGGACGTTTTGGTCGAAGGAACCGCCACAATTGCGCTTATTGATACTGGGGCTGCAGTTTCTGTTATGGACGAAAAGCTTTCTCATAAGGTCCGCAAGGTCCCCACGCCGTTGTTTGGTTTGCTACTGCGTACCGCCAGTGCGCAGCATATAGCACCGCTTGCTCAATGTACCGCAAGAGTGCTCATTGCCGGCGTTGTTTATGTTGTTGAATTTTTCGTGCTGCCTTCATGCTCACATAACATCATTCTCGGCTGGGACTTCTTGTCTCACCATCGTGCCATCATCGACTGTGCTGGGGCCGAAGTGACGCTTTTCCCGCTTTCCGATGCCCCGCTGCCTGACCCTGCTGCAAGTAAAGCCGCCAAGCTCATGCACCGTTGTCTCCGATACGAACATACCACCCGAAATGTCGGTTCTTGTGCCCGTATCTTGCTCCGCCACGCCAGACGCTACGGTGCTTTTTACACCGTCGCCTATTTTTCTACGTCGCAAGGCTCTGCCTCTCCCGTTTTCTGTCCTCAACACTGTATCTGGATTATCCACTATGCTTGTGTGTAACCCGTTTCAATCCCCTGTGACCTTACTGCGTGGAGAATCACTTGGTCGTGTTCAGCCCCTTGACCCGCTTCACATTCTCGATACTTACGACGACACGGCCTGTTACGAGCTCAACGCCCTCACTTCTCCATCGCTGTGCGCATCATCGTTATCATCATTGTCGCCGTCGTCGCCGTCAGACGTTCTTGAATCTGCCTTGGACGCCGATCTGGCACCCCCGTACCACCAGCAAGTCATCGCGCTTCTTCAGAATTTTCGCTCATCGTTTGATTGCGACCAACCATCCCTGGGACGTATGACGACCGTCACTCACACCATCGACACTGGTTCCCATCCACCATTACGCCTGCGACTATACCGCGTATCGGCAGCCGAGCGACAGATAATTACCGAGAAAGTCGACGATATGCTGCATGGTGGCGTCATTCGGCCTTCCCACAGTCCTTGGGCGTCTCCTGTAGTATTAGTACGCAAGAAGGACGGCTCAATACGCTTCTGTGTGGATTACCGTCGGCTCAATAAGATAACTCGTAAAGATGTCTATCCGCTGCCTCGGATAGATGACGCCCTCGACTCCCTACAAGGCGCGGAGTACTTCTCATCTTTGGATCTTCGCTCCGGCTATTGGCAAGTACCGATGGCTGAAGACGACTGTGAGAAGACCGCTTTCCTCACGCCCGACGGCTTGTATGAATTTACCGTAATGCCATTCGGGCTCTGCAATGCTCCCGCTACTTTCGAGCATATGATGGACACTACACTTCGTAACTACAACTGGAAAACATGTCTGTGCTACCTTGATGATATTGTCGTGTTTTCGCCCGATTTACCCACGCACCTCGTTCGCTTGCGTGAGATCCTGATGTGTCTCCCCTCTGCCGGCCTCCAACTCAACATCAAAGAGTGTCGTTTTGCTGCCCGCAAGTTAACAATATCGGGACACGTTGTTTCGAAGGATGGTGTACTTCCTGACCCAGCCAAGCTTCGCGCTGTCGCAGAGTTTCAGATTCCAACTAATCTTAAGGCACTCCGCAGCGTTACAGGGCTCTGCTCTTACTTTCGAGCGTTTTGTGCGCAATTTTGCCACTATCATCGCACCACTGACCAATTTGCTTACCGCTAGCAGCGGCATCTCCGCGTGGTCTACTTCGTGTGACGAAGCCTTCAAGCTATTACGTCACCTACTTACTTCAGCCGCCGATTCTTCGACACTACGATTCCACAGCGCCCACAGAACTACACACGGACGCCAGTGGCATCGGACTTGGTGCAGTCCTAGCGCAACGGAAAGACGGCTACGACACGCTCCTTTCGGAGGCCATTCCAGTAGCTGCATGTGCTGCTCCGCCTGGAACTCCTTGACAGCCCGCGCCGTGTGTATCGGTGACCGGTCCTGTTGGAACAGGTAATCACCGTCTGGGAATAAACTGCTCGCATATGGCAACAGCACATTGTTCAAAATGTTGCAGTATTGTTCCGACGATAAGTGTCCACGTATACGTTGCAGGGGCCCTAAACCATATCTTGAAACAGCACCCCACACGTTCACACTCGATCTCCCACTGGCAGAAACACCTTGCACGTTGTCCGGGTCGTTCCTGCGTGGCATTGTGACGTTAACTAAAACAATTGCTTTTCAAAGCAGGAAGTTTGCCTCACCGTGTGCCTGGTAGTCTCCAAACACGCAATCTTTGGTCTTGTCGCGTCGAAAACGTCGACTCATCCGAAAAGATGACGCGACCCCACTCTTCTGATGTCCATGCTTCGTGCAGCTCAGCGAACTGCCGTCGTGCGTCCTTGTTTGCCGCCGTTAGTAGTGGCTTCTGCGCTGCGACGCGACTGCGAAGGCCCGCAGTACGCAGGCGACGTCGAACAGTGGTGTCCGAAACGTCCAAATCCAAGTCCTCGCGTATTGCTGCGAAGCCTTCAAGCTATTACGTCACCTACTTACTTCGCCGCCGATTCTTCGACACTACGATTCCACAGCGCCCACAGAGCTACACACGGACGCCAGTGGCATCGGACTTGGTGAAGTCCTAGCGCAACGGAAAGACGGCTACGACGAGTACGTTGTCGAATATGCGAGCCGCACTTTAAAGAAGGCAGAAGCCAATTACTCTCTCACAGAGAAAGAGTGCTTGGCCATTGTTTGGGCTCTCGTCGAATTTCGTCCATACCTATATGGTCGCCCTTTTGACATTGTTACTGACCACCACGCTCTTTGCTGGCTGTCCTCGTTGAAAGATCCGTCAGGTCGCCTCGGCCGCTGGGCATTTCGCTTACAAGAATATGACATCCACGTTGTCTACCGATCAGGCAGAAAGCACTCTGACACCGATGCGCTTTCTCGATCACCGATACCTTCCGATGTGGCTTCAATGTCAACGCCCTTCGCATTCATGTCGACCATCAACGTCGCTGATATGCCGTCCGAGCAGCGTAAGGATCCCCTGCTTTCAACTATGCTGAATTTCCTCCACGATCCATCCGTCACACCCTCTTCTCGAACACTGCGTCGCCAAGGCGCTCACTTTGATGTCCGCGACAGCGTCCTTTACCGCAGAAATTATTGGCCTGGTGGTCGCAAGTGGCTGCTTATGATACCACGACACATGCGTACTGACATATGCGCTTACTTCCATACCACTCCTCATAATGGTCACGCCAGCGTTCTGAAAACGTACACTCGGCTGAGGCAGCGTTTCTACTGGCACGGCATGTATCGCTTTGTGCGCCAGTACATACGCACTTGCACGGCGTGCCAAAGGCGTAAAATTCAACAGCGCCCTTCCTGGCGAGTTACAGCCACTCCCCTGCACAGCCCGGCCATTTGATCGCGTCGGCATAGACCTATACGGGCCACTTCCCTGCAGTTCCTCGGGTAACCGATGGACAATTGTAGGTGTCGACTACTTGACGCGCTATGCCGAGACTGCCGCACTTCCGGCGGCTTCTGCGCGTGGCGTTGCCTTCTTCATGTTGCGGAACTTCGTTCTTCGACATTTAGCACCACGCGAACTGCTCAGCGACCGGGGGCGTGTGTTCCTGTCCGAAGTAATACAAGCCCTTCTCACTGCATGCAGCATCGTTCACCGCAAGTCTACCGCCTACCACTCGCAAACGAACGGCTTGACAGAGAGGTTCAACCGCACACTCGGTGACATGTTGACTATGTACGTTGCCTCGGACCACAGTAACTGGGGCACTGTTTTGCCGTTCATAACGTATGCCTATAATACGGCCACACAAGCTACTACTGGCTTTTCGCCATTCTTTCTGCTATATGGCCGCGAGCCCTCGTGTACAATGGACACACTGCTCCCATACCGACCCGATGCTTCTGAATGTTCGCCAGTGTCTGAAGCCGCCTAATACCCAGAAGACTGTAGGCAGCTCGCTCGTACCCTTACGACCGCCACTCAGGGCCGCCAAAAGCTGCGGCATGACAGTAACGTGCGTACACCACATTTTCCGCCTGGTTCCCTTGTTTGGTTGTGGATCCCACCTCACAGCCCTGGCCTTTCAACCAAACTTCTTGCACGCTATGATGGCCCCTACCACGTCCTCGACCGTACCTCGGCTGTCAACTACGTTGTCAAGCCTGTGACGCCATCGCACGACCTTAGACATCGCGGACGTTACACGGTTCATGTCAGCCGACTTAAGCCGTACTATGACCCTCTGATCCTACCTACGCCGTAGGTCGCCAGGATGGCTCATCCTTTCCCCCGGGGGCCATTGTAGTGAAGAAGAGAAAGAAGTGCTTTTGCGTTTTCTTGCGTCATCCAGCAGATAAGGGACTGGCGGAACCAACTATTGGGGTCCTGAAGCAATACATCAGCATGTACCCAAGTTTCCCGGGAGGAGGGAAGTGCTGCCTTGAAGCAACAGTGTCTCGTCATAACCGATCGCACACAACTGGTCTAGGATGTACACCACTCTTTGTTGCTACTGGAAAACCAACTTATCTTCGCGCTGATGTATCCTTGGGAGTCGACAGGATGGTACAGCTTACAGAAACAAGAAGGACAGAAGACAGCCAAGCGAAATATCGTGAAAGAATGAAAAGAAACTTCGATAAGAAGCAAAACACAACGTTACCAGCACTGGAGGTAGGAGACTTGGTTCTCGTGAGAAAGGGACTATCAAACACTGGCTCTGTCTATAAAGGGCCGTATCGTGTCGTGAAAACCGCAACTCAGCAAGGCAACTTAAAGACTGTGTGGTATATCGGCGCGAACGAAAATGAAGAATCGGCTTCCATAGCAATTGTGTTTAAATACCATCCCAGGAGGGATGAATAAAAAAGGTGGGGAGAGTAAAGCATACCGAAAAAGATGAAGTCTGAGAACATCGGAGGGGACCGGGGGATTGAAGAGAAGAATAAAGAAGTTAGAACTGGTGACACGACGCTTCTTTCATTGTTTGATATGTGCGGGCTTATTACAAGATTCAGTATCCCTACACCTCGTCTGAAGATCCTCCCCCTTCAGATTTTGCACTTGCCTATAGGGATGTGGATGCGCGGCTGCTGCTTCTTCTTTAAGCGAACGGTCATCGGTAACCATGATTTAACATCACAGCGTTCTTCTGATGTGCAAGAGCGTCTTTTCTTCCCTCTTGGTCTTTTATTATTTCCTTTAAGGTACAACCCACAGCGCCGGGCAACACATAGGGTTGCGACAAAACTATATCTTATCGAGTGCCCTCCCTTTTACGATAGCGTTGCAGTAGTTCTTAACTACAGTTGGACCGCTCAGCTGTTTCCTATTCGTGGTGAACGCTCATGTCTGCGCGCGTGTCCATGTGTTTGTGCACGTGCGTGGGAGCGTGCGCGCGTGTTTGGGTGTGTGTGCGGGCTTGCTTGCGTGCGTATCTGCATGGGCATTCACATTTTGCCATTTCTCTTGTTCCATTGTTCCTCATTGTTCCCCACTGCAGGGTAGCAAGCCAGTTGCAGACCTGGGCCCTAATTCACCAAAAACTTCTTACGCTAGGATTGTTCGTCAGAAAGAATTTCAGCCAATACGGATGCAAGGCATAGTATTATCTAAGGCGGCCGGCCAATGGCAAAGAGCACTAACGAAAGAAAAGCTTTGTGAATCTGGCCACTGATTAGCCTCGCTTCCTTCACTTTTTCCTTATGCTTTATTGCACCATACAGTAGCCGAGACAGCGTCGCCCTGGCTTCAACTCTACACCAATATAAAGCGCTTAGCTCGAGGCCTTCTGACTTGTAGACACGGGCTTTCCGTGTTGTACCAGATACGTGCACCAAGCCCGGCTCGTTGCAGTGTATTCCATCATGATCTGTGAAGTTCTTCTCCCCTAAGTGAGGCACGCCCGGCGCATCGTGTTTCAATTGAAATCTGCCGTACTACGCAGTTGCAAATGGTACACGCGCCTGAGAAGCACCTCCGTGATCGACCGCTGAAGCCGAGGGCGAGGCACCGTGGCAGCTGCCGGCCGAACTTATTTTGTCAGTGATCGAAGCAATATGAGAAAGAGCTCGCAAATTAAGAAAATAAAGAAATACAATGTGAATAATCGTTCTCGCTGTAATATGCTAATCATATTATCACGCGTATAGATTGTTTTACTTTTTGACGGCGACTGTTTTTCACCGGATCCACCCTGCTATCGATTAGCCGATTGACGCAAGACGAGTTTACTGTAGGCCAAAATTGTTTAATGTTCTCGCGCATTCTGCAGCGACAGAATCTTGTCTGATCTGATGGCGCGCGCGTTACAAATGCCGTCGTGCATCATATATGAGCGATTATTCTGGGATGCACTGCGATTTATGTGTAAGCAGCTAACGCATTTGATTCGCGGAACAAATTTTCGACGGCCGGCGACTGTACTCGCCACTATTTTTCGCTGTGAGTGTTCTTTGATTTTGTGGGAAAAAGGTTGCCCAATGAAGAGTTACTGTTCCGACTCGCCAGTTTGACAGTACTTAACTCGTTCACCGTCACTACAATGTGAGAATATATTGGTACGGGAGGAAAGAACCGTTATATGTTTTCGTGCGCTTGCTTTTATATTTTTCCAACTAAATTTCTTCGTAGCAAAGGCAGGCAGTGTGAACAGTCGCTCTATTGTCCATATATAGCATTGCCTCTTTGTCTCTTATAACCCGACTAGCTTTAAATTTCGCCACTGCTCTTTTCATCATTTACTGCTGATCCTATACGTCGCTTGGCCGTTTCTTGAGCTTTCTGTTTTTAAGAGCATTTTCTTGTCTTTTTTTTTGCCATATTCCTCTTCTGGACTAAATTTCTCTTGACTCCAGTCTCATCTTTTAGTGAATTCTTGTCGCTGTAGCATTTTCTTTGACACACCTGTATAGTGGGAAGCACATAGCCTTACGTTCGTTGCGCAGTGACTAGTGCGTCCAATATAAATTTTCACAGCGCTCCTCTGTTTGTTTTACGCCAGTAAACCACGCCTTTAGTAACGTTAGTTACTCTTCACATTTTTCACACAGATTCTTGGGCGCATAACTGGGCTTAAATTGTGTCCACCTCTGGTGACTTCTGTATTAATTTACACAAGCCACTCGAACTGCTGTTTCTTTCAAAATGTCCGCAAGAAAGGATATATATCAATGTAATCAATAGCGCGTGCTAAAATATTCACACAGCAGCACGAATGTGTGACTCTGCACCTCCTACATGCTTTTGCAAGCAATAAAGCTTTGTGGGATGCCACAAGTGCATACAGTAAGAGGTCTGGCATGCAAGATGCGGTTTGTCAGCGCATAGTTACCTAAAGTATACAAGCCCTGCGGTGTTGGAGAGAATGCCGAGGAAGCACCTGTTTTCTGTCAGCTGGACTTGTCCCTTGGGACCCTCTGATAGCGACACGTCTTCGGCATACAGCATTGTGCTAAAAAAAAAGGAGCAAGGCCCACGACGGCTTAATGCACACACAGCACATTATGCCCCCAACGGAGACTGGGGATAATGAATGTTCCCGGGGCACCACGCGGGGCGCTCACGAAATCTATACGCGTATACGTAGTCGCTTCCTCGTGGTTTCTCTGCAGCTCGCGTCGCTGCTGCGGCTGGTTTTGTGCGGAAGCGGAAGTAATGACGTCCCAGGAACATATATATATATAGAGCAAGGACCCCGTGATATAGAGCAAGCATCCTCCGTTACAATGATCTTTGCAGCCTGCGTCCCTCTACACCTGCTGATTTTCGGCTCGAGCTCTATGTTTCATTGGTTTGCATTTAGCCTCGCATAGGTCGACCATGCGAACTCTTCTGCTGTCGGATATTAGCAATACCTTTATTAACTTCCGAGTAAGGTGCTTTCGTGGCGTTCTACTTCGCTTTTTTTTTTTCATTGCATGCATTTTGTTCTCAAAAACTAAAATACATATTGCACAGATAATGAGACGGTAAAGAGCGAGAGAGAAATAAGCCCCCTTTTAGGCTACTAAAAAATGTTTGAAATACGACATTGCTGATTATTATTATCGGAACGCCACGTCCTTGTTTTTGGTAAGTGGAGTTTACACGGACTTTCGAGTAAGGTATCCTTTGTTCTCGTATAATGTGCCGCGCTTGATTACCGCAGAAAGCATTCTGTGTCCTGTGGTAGTACTGTTTGGCAGGCAGAGTCATGCTTCAGGCTGATTAGGGAGAAGCAATACGTCCACCTCGTGGTTTTGCTGAAAAGAGTTGGATTACAATGCCTGGCGCAGGTCGGCAAACAGCGTACCGTGTCGCATACAAGCTTCAACAATATCGCGAGATGGGGGAATACGTAAGTGTGGATTCGTGGTACCCGTCCTTTGTTCTTCATTTGTTTTTGTTCCTTCGCACTTTCGTAACCATGAGTGCACACAAGCATACGTAGCTGGTAGGTATACCTCGGCATTTTTCACTCTGCCCACTCTGCCGAATGCTGTAGTTGTGACATATCGGAAATAGTGTACCGCGTCCTTTGTGTATAGGGACGCGTCCCACTATTTCTGTGTGCCTGCGAATGGCCGGCGTCGGCTCTATTTTTGCCTTAACTTGGTAATGAACAGCTAAATAAATAACTTCGGCTGTAAACCTGAGGCGCTTACTCAATTTCAGCCGCTATGCGGTTTGAGTGCATCAAGCCCTATACAGTCGAATAAAATTTCTTGGACTATGTCTTGGGCCTTCACTCCCCCACCACACCGACTCCAGAAAAAAAATCAACTCTCTCTCTCTCTCTCTCTTAAATAAGGGCTATAAATTTTTATAGTAAACGAATTTGTTAATTGTTTTTGAAGCTCTAAGAAAAGAGGCAGAAACGAATGGCAAATAGTTTGAGCATGCGGGTGACTGTCACTACACCCACAAATTTTTACGGCAGCTGCAATTCAGCACACAAAAAATTATCGCTGCTGGCCGGATTTTATTACGTAAGAAAAATGCATGTTTATATACATTAAAAATAACAGGATGGATGTGCAAAGCACCACGACATCACTGCATCAAGTACATTCAGTGTATTTGCATGTACAGTGTACATTGTGCCTGTGTAAAAGAATCATGGTGAGCCCTCCTCCAGATTCCTCGTTCACTTTCTTTGAGCTGAAATGCTGATTCAGCCAGGCTATTTAAATGTCAACTAGGCAGGTCGTTATTGCCGTTGTGATGAAACACGGAACGGTGCTCATTCTGCCGCTCCTAAATGTCTTAAAACTACGCAATGCCAGCCTGTGTACGTATTCAGAAAAAAGTAAGTTGGAAGGCGATTCAACCTCTAGTTGAAGTCGATGAAAGACGCTGTCTTTCTACGCGAGTTGCGGGTGGGAATTGCGCGGAGCTACTGCGCACGGCACCCTATGACGTCACCACTCTCATGATGGGAGTGGAAGGAGCGTCGGACTGCATAAATTTTTGGACCGCACTATTTTTGGGGTCGACCACATGTTTCGACTACATACCTATGGGATCGCTGCATGAATGAAGCTGGAAACAGACATAACCGATATGGAAAACGCGGGGGGGGGGGGGGGGGATTCGCCAAGGTAGACATTATCTTAAAAAAAACGCATGTGAACAAATATTGAAGTAACGTAAGGCATGAGACGAGTGCAAGTGCAACGTTGCGCCAACAACAGCCTAGCGTTATGAATGGGCACATGGAACCGGAACAGTAGTGCATCGTAAGCGCATGCTCCGAAGGAGCGCCTAGACCAATGACATCACCAAATTGCTCGTTTTTGTGTTGTACGCGCGTGATCTGTTTTTTTCCTCTATTATGAGATCGCTCGTTCAATTCTATGGCCATCAATGACTTACCCACCTACATAGTGACATTGTTATCAATAAGAGAATGAGTCCATGGGGCTGAAGTCCGTTTCGGCGTTCGTAAACGCTGGAGTTCTTAAGGGAATGAATGAATGAATGAATTCTGGGGTTTTACGCGCCAAAACCATGGAAGATCTGATTACGAAGCATGCCGTAGTGGGGGACTCTGGATTAATTTTAGCTACCTGGTGATCTTTATCGTGCCCCTAGTGCACGGGACACGGGCATTTTTGCATTTTGCCCCTATCGAAATGCGGTCGCCAGGACCTGGATTCGATCCCGCGACCTCGTGCTTAGCAGCGCAACACCACAGCCGCTAAGTCACCGTAGCGGGTCTGGGTTCTTAAGGGTTAGTTAAATCTGCGCTATGGGAACTTGCAGAATAACTGGAGCAAGTAAGGTACGCGAAGCGGACAAGAGCGAGATAATATTTATTAGCACTTATAGCTAGATATCAACTCCCAATTTTTGCTTGCCGCTGCTGTGCTACTGCTAAAATTTGCCCTTCAATTAACTCGCGCAAATAGCTTACGTAAATGCACTGCGCTACCGTAGGCAGCGTAACGTTGGAGAGAGAGATAGAGAGATAAAGAAAAACGAAAGTCAGCAAGTTAACCAGAACAAAATCGATGAACGGAACATTATAGTCCACTAATTTTTATGCTTTTCTTGAAGTGTAGGTCATGCTGCTGGTGGTTGGTCTTACGCTTACCAACAATACACAAGGTTTAGCAGCGCCCCAACTCTGACGAGCTGCTAGACAGCCTTCGAAGGTTTCTCCATGCTGCACGCGATCCTCTTTAAGCACCTCCGCGTAAATTCTTAATCTGAAGCACGGATGCGGCCTAGCATTGAAAGAGAGAAACAGGAAAAAAGTAACTATAGCCCGGAGAAGACATATATTGCGCATAATGTTACCATGAATAGCAGGGGCAGTCACAAGTCTATCGACTAAGACTTATATGTCAAAGATAACCTCGTGGCGAAAATATGACTTGAAATAGTTTAGATCTTCTCAAGAAGTTATAAATGTAAGCGCGTATGTTGCGCTTTCACTCTTAGTAATAACGGTGGCCGAAATTACATAACTTGATTCTTTACGGAACAGCGCACTCGATCCATGTCCTTGACTACCCGTCTGAACAAAACTCGTTACATAGGGATTGATCATCGTCCCTTCAGCATTTGGACGCCCCCTCATTGCGAAGCTACGGTCTACTGAGTTGATTCATGGAGATTAATTTCAGGCTGTCGCGAGGAGCTGGCTGCAAGTTTCGCCCTATTAACCGTGTCAGCTTGTACGTTCACTCTCAATTGTCACTGGAAGCTACCGTCGTCGAAACTGGCGAGCTCTCCATTGAACGGGAAAAGCCGCAACTGCGGGATGGAGTGGGATACTTTCCACGACAGCGAGTCAGTCATTGAAGAGATAGGTTGCAGATTTAAATTCGGCAGCACCTATTTATCAGCAAGAACGGACCTCGATGAGTTGCCTGACAGTAACATTCAATGACCACTGAAACTGAGCGTATGGCAGGGGTATATGCCAGCTTTCTCTCTCGGAAATACGGCTACAGTCTCGTGAAATTTTAGTAATGTCTGTTTCATGGTACTTTTCCTGAAGTTAGTGCAGAGGGAATGCAGATTACAGAACATTTGAAAATGGCGGACGACGTAGCGCGTCCAGCTGGAGTTCATAATGGGTGGTACTTCGAGGCTATTCAGAGTGAAGACGGCAGATCTTGCCGGTTTTCGAGAGAAGGGTGATCGATTCATGGAGTTTAACGCCCCTGAGTAACACAGGGGCTAGGAGGGACGCAGTAGCTCAGGGCTCTTGATGCGTTTTGACCAGATTGGGTTATCGCCTGAATTAAACGTACGCAGAAACATGCGCACACATAAGGTTCTCCGTTCCACCATCACCAGACGTTTGCCACCGCAGCTGGAATTCAACCAATGGCGTATCACTCTGCAGCAGCATATAATACCGCAAAATCACTTCAACTGCCATCGGATAATAGTCGAATCTGATCCACATACCCATGTGCTGACATCATGTGCATATACAACAATGAGTTAAGGCTGAGAAAAGAAAGAGAGATGATAAAGGAAAGGGAGGTTCGTTAACCAGGAATGGGCCCGGTTGTCTACCCTGTACTGTGAGAATGGTAAAATGAAAGAAAAGATTTGAAGGGGGAATCGCCGGCGTAATGAAAATTATCAGCGCTCTGCCCCCTGTCGCTCAGTTCGGTTGCCTTCGGGAATCGCAGCAGCTCTTTGGTGGCCTTTTATAACTGTTGTCCACCCGACCAAGTTTTGAAAGCAGATACGACATGGCATCATCGCATGGTCGACACTGAGCTCATTATCCTAAACCCAATTAGATATCAAATGACAAGAGCTATTACCATCGACAGCTGCAAGAGAAATATGATGGTTAGCAAAAAAAAAAGAATGAAGAAATGGAATTGGCGAACAATTAAGAGAGCGTAAAAATACGAACAAATACATAGTGAATGAAATCATTGTCTTTAGCTTTTGGAACAAAAGCCTTTCGATCGTGTGCGATCTAGCTTATGAAACTCCGGGCGTGTCTTTGTGTAAGCAGTTCACGCCACTTGATAGGCAGGAACAAAGTTTGGCATTCTGTGGCGATGTCTCGTGTAGGTAGGTGTGGGGCGCGCTAACGGAGCAAGATGCGTCGTGGGTGCAGTCATCGCTGTCAACTCTTGCTTTACGACCTCGCGCAAGTCGAAGGTGGGGGTTGGGACACAGGCAGCAGATGAACGCCTCAGGTCTTGTATTTGAAGCTCTTCGCGGATGATGGTGTGGCTGAGAGCACGTAGATCGGAATAATGGGGAACCTGAGGATCACTGCTGTCATGTTGAAGACGACGAGACTGCAGCTCGTCTAGGCGCTGACACGTGGAAGTGATGTCTTGGAAAGAAGCCGGATTTTGCACGATTAAGGTGTTGAATGCGAGAGACCCAATGCCTTTTAATATGTGTCGAACGCGTTCGGATTCCGTCAGACTAGGGTTCGCACGGTGGCACAGAGCCAAGACATCCTCTATGTAGGAGGTGTAAGACTCTTGCGGAAGTTGGAGGTGCGTGCCCAGCTTCTCTTTGGCGACTTCTGCACGGCCAGACGAGGAAGCGAAGATTTGCCGCAGCTTGGCGATGAAAGTGGATCAATCCGCGATGTCGGATTCGTGGTTGAAATACCACATCTTTGCAACACCGTTCAAGTAGAATGCGACGTGCCTCCATTTCTGGGTGTCGTTCCACCGATTGCAAGAACTCACGCGGAGTTGGATATCCAATCATTGACGTCATCACCACGGAGTTCCGCAAGGACAAGGGGATCGCGTTGAGGGCTCGTCACAGTCCAAGAGGGCACCGCAGGCGGAGTCGTCTGTGTGGCAGGGCTAGAGGCGCCGGAAGAGATGGGGTTGGAAGTGTCCATCATTGTAGGGGTAGCCGGGCGCAGGCGGCGACCGGAACGTAGCTCCAGGGAGGACGTGAACGCGAGAGGACGTCGGGGTCTTGACGTACCTCCACCATTTTATAAGACCGAGACCGACCAAACTGTCAATCGCTTTTTATTACAAATAGGAAACGCCCCAGCTCATGCGCGAAGAAGTAGTAGGACAGCGATGATAATGATCGCTATGTACAAATGACAACGACGAAGTACCTTAATAGTACTTACAGTGGTTAGAAAATAATTCTGGAGTTTTATGACCCAAAATCACGATTTTACTATGAGACGCGCCGTAGTGTGGGACCACGGATTAATTTTGATTACCTGGGATTCTTTAACGTGCACCCAATACAGGGTACACGAGCGTTTTTTGTATTTCGCCCACATCAAAATGCGGCCACCACGACCAGGATTTGAACCCCCGACGTCATGCTTAGCAGTGCACATTCGTGGTTTGGCAATGCTTAGCAGAGGCAAAATCTGTACACTTATCTCAGTTAGCGATATGGAAGGAACACTACCGAAAGGGACAAAGGAAAGGGAGTATGGCAAATACTTTGGAAGTGTTGCTGCATCGAAATTATAAAAAACTGTCAGCCCTTACACTGGGGTGAAGATGGAAGGCCAGCAAAGCTGTACTATGGTGGGAATTATGTATTTCCAATTATGACTATTAAAATGTGATGATGTAATTGGTTATTTGGACTATTAAAGAATGAGAATTATATATGATCTGGTGGTTTTAATTTATTTAGTGACCACAGGAACCATGGCCATATGGTCGCTACGGTACACCGCCATAGGATGTACGGCAAAGGTTGGCACGTTCTTCATAAACATGTCATCAACGCTGCGCGCATTCGGTGCGAACGCAGGCAAAACGTCGCCACCATCGACAACAGTTCTGCGCGTTGTTTGTGTGACCGCACACAACCGCTGTCAAAACGTTGGCGTGAGCAAGCGCGCCAGCAGCAGCGGGCTGTCGCTTCAACGGAAACTGAGTGGCGAAAGCACATCGCATACAAAAGTAGGAGCCGTGTTGCAGATTGCTTTCAAGATACGGTTCGCGCGACCGCCCGGCGCCGCGCAAAGTTGCTCGCAGAGCAGCAGCCGCAACCCCTTCCTTCCACGCTCCCTTCCCGCTGTCCTCCTTTCGCGTGCGAGATTGAGTCGCCAGTTCCCCGTCGCTCGTTGCGTTGTTCCTCCGAACAAATGGCACGCGGCCGGGCCATGGCGAGTCGTAAGGGCACTGATAAGAGCACTAGCGCGATGTCTACGTGACAGAACGGCTAAGCGCCGTTATCGACAGTGTTATGGGAGAGGCGGGCGAGAGCCCAGAGAGAGTCCGGCGGCACAGGCGGCAGAGGACGGCAGGGCTGTGCGCATGCGCCGCAGTGGGAGAGCGGGAACGCACACGCACAGTCTAGGGTGCCTCGATGCCCGCCTCGCCCATCGCTCCTCTTCCACTGGGAAGTCACGTTTGCTCTCCGCCGTGCGTTCGTTCCCCGTGAAAGCGCGCGTTCCTCGCCCTCGTGCGCTTTCACTCGCACGTACAGCATACAGCCAATGAGAGTTTTTTTCTACATCCGGACGCGACCATCGAAGAGTGAGCCCTTAACAGCTTCGCTGTAAAAAGAATTGCAGTCCTGCAATCGTATTCTATGGAATATAGCACATGAAGCAAGTCATTGAACCCATGAGCACTTCACTACTCACCCAGCGCCGGGAGCAGCATCTCAGACGAACAGTCAGGATAACATCTCCAGTATGTCATTAAAGCTTGTGTCTCTCTATCTGTCTCATGAACAGTTCACGCCTCTTGGCGTTGCTTTTAGGCGCAAGTCATTTACTGCAGTATGCGCTCGCTGCATTGTGCATCTTGGTATCGCCTTTTTCTCGTCGACATGCACTGAAGCGAAAAAAGCGAACGCGACGTGATATTCGATATATTTTGCAGTTTCCACGGCGAGCCGCACCATGAATAGGAGATTTGCGATTTCGCCGCGCTTTCTTTCTGACATATTTTTGTGCCGTTTGTTTGCTGTTTCCTATACGCAACGAGCCTATATGCTTGTCGTCAGCGCATTTCCTCTGGGAAAAGGATCACAGATGGAAGCTCAGTCTAAAAAAAAAGGCATGGTCGGGAACTACAAAAAAAAAAATTTCACTTTTTTGTAAATATTAGTCTTTGTATATCAAACTGTTCATTCATAGAACTGGAAGCTCGTCGTGCACCACATATATATGCACTATTCTAACGCCGCCATTATATAGAGAAAGTTGAGGGGCAGTGCCAGGCGCCTTGAATGTCCTATATTCTATACACCTCTGCATTGGGGTTTCCGTTTCATTTTGTGGTGCGCCTTATTCATAGCGAATGGTCTGCCAAGAATACTTTCTGGCTTTTAGGTGGCCCCACATTTGCTCAAAAATCCGCAGCCAGCGTAGCTCCTCGTCATAGACGAAATGTGTGATGCTGAAGGCTTTCGGTATGGCTTTTTTATTTTTAAAATTGCTTGCTCTTTTTACGAGCCGCCGCGAATGATGGGACAGTGAGCTCAGGATCTCAGCGAAAGTAACTGCTAAAAATTAATAAAAATGGGGCCTAATAGGGCGAAATAAACTTCGCCTAATGGGAATTCCTTGGTGACACATGTGCCTATATTACAAAGGCAAAGCTGAAGCTTTGACGAAGACACTTCCTCTTCAAAGACTGTCTGGAAAAGAGAGACCATACTCTGCTATCTTTTGCGGCCTCTGGGATACAGCCGCTGTTTGCTCTGCCGTCCAAGATTTTCTCGTTGAGTTCAACCGATTGCTCTGTTAAGTTTGCATCACTTTTCGCTCTCTCTCTTTGCTGCATTTCAAAACACAAGACCTGCGTCATATCGATACTAATCTTTTCACGTTAAAATGCGTTATTATACGCCTTTCTGCAGCGCTTACATTTTGACAGTCTTGGAATCATAGCTGCGATTGTAATTTTGAATATTCCACCAAAGTGAGCATCAACCCTTGTGTTTCTTGACAACTGCATCAACGACATGACGACAACGTCAACAGCAACAATAACAAGAACAACGACGAACAAACAAGCAACAGCAACTAGGAAGAAGCTTTGTGTCACGCGGCCAGCTTTCGCACGCCAACTCTCCTGAAGCCTTCGCCTTCGTTTTTAATTAATAGCGACAGTGATATTAATATTCTTCAACCAAACATTGGTGCTGTATGTAATTGGTGCGAAATGTGGCTATTGGAACTAAACGTTCGTAAATGCAAGGTTATGCGTGTCGCCCGAAACACTAACATCCCGCCCATTTATCTCTTGAACAGCGTTCCTTTAGAACCCGTCACTTCTTATAAGTATTTAGGTATTCATACAATATCTAAATCAATTTAGACGACGCACACTGAAGACCGTATTAACGATGCTAACCGAATGCTGTGTTACTGGCGTCGCAACTTTTCCTCCGCTCTCAGTGAAGCTACTACTTTATAAAACCTTAGTACGACCAAATCTTGAATACGCGGTTTCAGTGTGGGATCCTGTGCATGAAAAACTCATCCTAGCCCTATATGAGCAGCACGAGAACAAGGTGAGAGCAAGAGCCAACGCTTCGATAAGTGGACTTGTCTTCTTCAAGGCGACATATGCTCTCGTCGGCACAGGTATATATAGGTAGGGTTCTTCTAAAGGGGAGAGAAGGTAAGGCGGGGGGGGGGGTTGAGGTAACGAGCGAGAGTGTGTTAGCGGCGAGGGTGTAGAATTGAAAAGAAAGATAATGCGCTACTGATAGTCGGTGGAGGAAATTGAGGCAGCGCCGTGTGTTAGGCGGTGGTTGACGTGTGATTGTAGGTTCCTCTTTTCGTGGAAAGGGCCTGGATGACCGGGAGGGGGGTGGGCGGAATCTACTCCGCTGGAGGTCAGTTAACTATTGTGTCTGACAGAGAGAATAAAAGTAGCGGCAGAAAAAAGGGTGCTCGTGGGAAAAAAAAAACGAAAAAAAAAACGGGGGAGGGGCAAATATATAAATAAAAGAACGAAAGGAATGAGTGAAAGCAAATGAGAGGTTGGAATATTATTGACAATCAAATAACAAAAAAGAAAAACTAAGCAACTAAATGAAAAATAACTAAGTGATAGTGCCTATGCTATAAAGTTTCGCATAGCGAATAGATTCTGGAGCTCCCTTTGAACCGTTCGTGCCTATTGGTTGCAATGTCTTGAACTTTTGGATGAGGTACGATTCTCTACATTTTCTGTGTCGCGCAGAACGGAAATTTGACTGTAGTATGTAGAGTTTAAGTTCATCAATGTTATAACCTGGTTGGTTGAAATGCTCGGTGACGGCTTTGGGAAGCTTTTTAGCTGTGTCCGCGCGATGTCCGTTTAACCTGATGTTCATTGATTGTCCCGTTTTGCCGATATATTGCTTCTTACAGAAGGAACACTCAAGCATATAAATTACATCGGAGCTAGTGCAAGTAAAGCTAGTTTTCACCTCGTGTGTGTAGCTATTTGCGGTGCTTTTAATTTTAAGGTCACTTTGAAGGTGCCTGCAGGTTTAGCACCTGGGGCGAGAACATGCTTTTATTACGGGCGAATGATGTTGGCTGACGTTTGCATGCAATAACATGTCTTTCAAGTTTCTGTTGCGGGGAAAGGTAACCCTTGGTACATCCGGAAATGCTTTTCTCAGACACTTCTTACTTGATAATATTGGGTGGTATTTTTGTATGATGTTGTTTATGTTTGGGAGGGCGTTCGAATATTTTGTTATAAAGGCTGGTGCTCTATCAGATTCTGGTGTAGATTGTTTCTTAGCTAATGCCGACTGCCTGTCTTATCTTGACGCGACGTCATAAGCCTGGTCGAGAGGAATTTGTGGATGGTTTCGTTCCGCTAGCGTCACTTTAAGGTCAATTAGGTGGTAGATATAATCGTTGTCTTCGCTACAGATTCTTCTTATTTGTTTCGCTTGTCCGCCCGAAATTCCTCGCTTGCAGTGTCGCGGGTGATGACTCGTGTAGTCTAAATACTGCTGGCTATCCGTGGGCTTCGGGTAAAGTGTTGTTCTCAGTTTTCCATTTTCTATGTAAACCGTCGTGTCGAGGAAGTTGATCTGACTAGGAGAGTGGTGAGCAGTAATACTCGGGTGAACTCTCCAGCTGATTGTTCCCGGCAGTGTTCTTCGAGAATATCAATTAGAGAGAGCGACGCATTTTCTAGGACAGCATCCACTTTAATAATAGCCTGGAGGGTAAAGAGTCAAGGGCACATCTAACCTTAATTCGAAGGCCTTTTGGGATTTTTCTGGTGTTTTATGCAGCTAGCGTAGGTTTTTAGGTGAAGTCTGTAATTTGTCTGTTTGGCAGCGAGTTTGCGCGATTGAAGGAAACAGCGAGATTTGTTGTCGTGTGTGCTTTCCGTAGTGCGTGGTAGTCATTTCTGTTTGGCTCGGGCAGACCTCCGGAGCGAAACATCGTTAGGTGTTGTCTTTGTACTCTTTGTTGGTTTGTCGAGGCCTGCACCGGCGTCTGTCTGTGTATCTGTCTGCTTATTAGTGTATGTAGCTGCTTGCGTAAAGGCTTCGCGGGTGGTTGTGAGCTTCTGTATGAGCGGGTGTTGTTCAGGTGGAACTTCGTAGCCCTAGAACTTCTTCAGAATAACTCGGATCGTTTTATTCTTTCTATATATAATTGCACAGCGAGCATACAGTATTAAAAGGCAGCCTTTCCCTCACGTCTTTAGCAGCTCGTCGAAACTTTTGCCGTCTGAAGTTATTTCATAAAATATACTGCCATACCGTACTTCACGACAGATTTATTGAATTACCGTAGTACATGTCCCATCACATTTATCCTCGTGCCATCGCATTTTGTAAACGAAAAATATTTTCCGGTTCTTTTCTACCACGCACAGCAATTGAGTGGAACCACCTTCCCACTGACACAGCGTCTACTGTTTATAAGCAACGTTTTCGCGATCACTAGCCGGCTTTGTATATTTGCCAGTTACATCAAATGTTTCCGTTCATATTACTCACTGCATTCCGATCTGTTTGCTTTTGTATGTATGTTTACCCACTCACCACTGTAATGCATTTGGCCCTGAGGGTAAAAATAAATAAATAAATAAATAAATAAATAAATAAATAAATAAATAAGTAAATAAATTGATAAATAAATAAATAAATAAATAAATAAATAAATAAATAAATATTTTTATATGTCATCATATTGACGTCCCGCTTCGTAACATAAGACAGTTTCAGTTGGGCGTCCGCAACCACCCACGTATGCAGCGCGCGAGGTCGTGCTTACGTAGCGAAGCGCGCACACTCGATACGGCAATAGTTGGCCGGACGTAATAGTTGAGAAGTGGATTGCTGACTTGCATGGTAGTGCACTACTCAGGGCTGCCGTACGGCAGCTTCTGAAATTGTGTAGCCAATATCAGCCACCACGAAGTCGAACCACAAGCAAATCAAGCCACAATTGCCTATCTGCCACGAAAATCTTGCAGAGTCACGCGCTTTGAGAATTTCAATGCAATCAAGGCCGGAGCCACATCAAAAATCGCGCTCTCGTGGACACGCGAGAACACGCGAGAGCGTCCCGCTACGCCCGCAGAGCACGCAGCAGACGCTACGCAGCTATTGAAAAGCTGTGGGCGCACGCAAGAGACCCTGCGGCTCCTGTGTATACTGTCGCCTCCGCGGGTTTCCTGCGTATACGCTGAGCTGTTGCGGACGCCCAACTAAAACTGTCTATAGACAGGATTGCCGCCCGTCGTACGAGGACGAAGCGATCGTCATCGTCTTTTCTGCGTCACTGAGTTACTCAAGCCAACTTGACCATACACAAGGCGAAGATCCATGAAATCCGCATCAACATTTCTCGGTTGGCGATCACGTAACGCTTGGTGGAGAAGAAGCAGACGAAGTTCCGCAAACCCAGCCATGTGCTGAGGATATCATCATCATCATCATCATCATCATCATCATCATCATCATCATCATCATCATCATCATCATCATCATCCAGCTCAACGCCCACCGTTCCCTGTGGAGCAACCAGACCTCGGGTTAGCAGTCCGAGGTCGCTTTCGTTGAAGGGCGATACCAAAAGCGGCCGAAGTCGAAGACGCAGCATCGCAGTCCGCGGAGTCGCCAGTTCTCGATCCCCCGGAGACGGCCGAGAAACTTGCGAACCACAGGGGGCCAAATTCGAGCACTGGCCTACGTTGGTGGTTCGCTCAGGATGAGAGCAGTCGTCGTCACGTTCGTCATGGTCTCACTAGTCGCACCGACGTACGTGGTACGAAAAGCCCAGCCTGCTGCAAATGAGTCGACGACACCGGCAATGGCACGGACTTCACCGCTGCGCTGCTCGGAGATGGCGTGGGCGCTGCAGACTTGGCCAACAGCAGCCGCGAGGCGAGCGCAGCTTGGTTTCCCTGGCTCTGGCTCCACTTCCACTAGCAGCTGCAAGCCCATCCCCGAACGATGGAGTCCCACCCTTGAAGAATGAGCTGCCGAGCGACAAAGTCCGTAGCACCTCTCAAGGATGCTGCGAGGCGCCGGGCCGAAGGAACGCCTCCGCAGCACTTCACCCCGACCCAGAGATAAAGGGAACGGACCACATTGGGAAGGCGAAAGCATCACAGGTGCATACCATCGAAAACGCGCCAGAGAAGTTCTCCGGGTAAACCTGGACAACTTCAGAGCCATGGATTGGGTGTAAGGCCTGCTCATGGAGAAGCTGACTAGAGCTAACAATGACGAAGACAGTCTGATTGAACTGTATTTATATATTACGTAAATATATGCCAGTTGGCAAGTGTGAGCCTGCCGCTCTTACGTACACAACGATACCATCCATGTCTAACTGTTTATTCGGCCTATCTTATTTTAATGCGATTAGTATTCCTTGAAAATTTTGTGTTGCTTAATGTGCAGCGCCATGTGTGCCTTTTTTCTGCATCTCTCCGTCTTCGTAAGATATGCACTGCTCCCCTGCACAATGAGCTGAACAGCAACGCTTCCTCCCGCCTATTGACACGAACGAGAAAATAGGGAACACAAATGCCCTTTTTTACTCTCAATCATATATAGCCGACAGATTAAGAATTCAAGGGAAGCATAGGAGAAATTACTCGTTGCTTTATTTGGAGTGCAGAAATAAGCTAAAGTAAAAATGAAAGTGAACGAAAAAAGCTGTTTGCCGCCGGTGGGAGCCGAACCCGCAGCCTTCGGATGGAGGTTGTGCATTACAGACCGATAGCTGTTCAGTGCATTACAGATATAAGAAAGAGAGAAAAGCTCTTTATTGGAAAGCAGAGATTTTTGCGGGCCGCTGACATGCTACTCTGCATAGGGAGGGGGAATTAGAAGGTTCCAGAGAAGAGTGTAAAAAGGAAAAGTGAGCGAGTAATACCCGAAAATGTTATTTACGTGTGAGACGATGATCTTTTCTATAGCATGAAGTGACCATTCTTCAAAACTGTCCGAGGAAGCCGATCTCTTACAGGTATCGAACCAATGAATCCAATACACGGTGTCATTTTGAAGGGAAAGGAAGGGAACCTAGGATGCCACGTAACGTTAGTGGAGCGTGACAAACTCTGTTCATTTGTCTTGCAACGTCTGTCACGGATATCCATCGCCATGTTTGCCATCATGGCTCAAAGGAAAAAAAGAAAAGGGGGAGCGCTGCTCCGTCATGTAATTGATCCCGTGCCACTGACATGATGATGATGATGATCCATATTTAAAGCGCGTACCCACTAAGGAGGATAGGCCACTGCCATTTGTGCATTGCTTGCTTGCTTGCTTGCTTGCTTGTTCCTCACTTGTGGCGCTTACCCACTATGAAGGATTGCTCAAGAAACCGGTGGTTAAAGTTTAAAGGGAAGGGGGAGAGACGAAAACCTAAACGAAAAAGTCAATCAGATCAAAGTATAACGTTTATGATAATTCGGAAATTGATTTACCTGACAGAAACAGAAATGAAAATAATTGTAATTATATATAAACAGCAAATTTCTTTCCTGGTTTTAGAATTATTTCGAACACACAGTCGGAGATTTAATGAGCTATCCAATTATTGATTTCGAGAATTAACTTGATAGCCTCTTTGTGTCCCACAGATAGTCGCAAATGGCCTCGTAGATGTTTCTGTGGCTAAAGGCCAATGAAGAAGCAAAGCATATTTTGAGAAGGTAAACAAATACCCATTTTTCGGAATGAAAATTCAGTTTCTTCCTCTGATTTCTAAATCGACGGCATGCTAGTTGAAAGTGATCAATGTTTTCGGGTTCCTGGCAGGGCACTGTGACAGACCGGTCCTGTATAGGTAAAAATTTAATGGCGGGATGCTGGCAGCGAAATTTTGTTATGGAGACTTCTAATTATACCATGGGACATCATTTATTGTCTTACGAAAAGGACAAATGATTAAATTCGACGTTTGGATTTTCAGTTTTGTAGAATCTTGGAAAAGTAAATTTTTCTAAACCTAGCCGCAGTGTCATATAAGCCGAACTACGCATAGCGGACATAACTGGTCCATCAAGAGATATCCGCGCAAGTGTGCAAGCCATTTCATTTAAGAATATACCATAATGGCCTGGAACCCATACCAATCGTATCAGACTTAAGTTTGGAAGCGCACATAAAATTATTTGTGTGAACAGTTTAAAGTCCTTATTCTCTGCGTTCGCTGTTGTGTTCACTTCAATATATAATCAAAGATGTGCCCTGAAAGTAGGCAGAAATACGAGAAACAGTACTTGGCTTCTCCAGCAGGTGCCATAAAACGCCACGCCGCCGAATGCCGCCATTCTGGTACTGTTTTGGTGGGAATTTGAACGATGTATTTTCATCAATGTGGCATAGATGGCGCCATGAGGTGTCCAATAAAGTGGAAAGCGAGGTTTTATGAGTATGAATGCCTTGGCATAGGAGTACTGTCTTCATATCGCCATACCGGGTTCTCAGGAGGATATATATATATATATATATATATATATATATATATGTGTTGTAAAAATGAAAAGATGCACTTGGGCTTGGGCGCTCGGACACCGGGCGCTAGGGGGCGAACGAGGAGAAGACGCGGACGAAGCAGAATATAGAACAGCTTGCTTAGCCCCTGCCAAATTGGATTCCGACCATCATGTTCCATTTGGCGTGCTCACGTGGACTTAGAAAGTAGAATAAAATTAGCACGGCGACAGAGGCAAATAGGTGCTCTCGTGACGTTAGACATTTCCAAAGCATACGACAGCGTTGAACACTTAATCGTATTAGATATATTGCGAAGTCTAGAGATTCCAAATTATTTTTCAAACTGGATGGATGAATTTTTAAACGGAAGAACATTTTACTGCTCTCTAAGAGGCTTTTCCTCGAGTATTTATAATCAATCACGTGGTGTTCCTCAAGGAGCTGTCACTTCACCATTACTTTTTAACATTCTGATGTGTTCCATTCCTCTTCATCAAGATGTACAAACATACGTATACGCAGATGACATTGCTTTCTTCGCATCAGACAGTGATATCCATTCTCTATATTATCGACTACAAAACTACCTCTATGCCATAGAAACCTGGTTAAACAAAATTCGCCTTTCACTTAACGTTAGAAAATGCTCGATATTGGTTTTCCCTCTTAACAATCCTGTTAACATATCGCTATCTTATCGCCTCGAGACTATACCTCAAGTGGAGTCTGTGAAATATTTAGGTGTAGTATATGACGGTTCCCTCAGCTGGCTCGGCCATATTGACCAAATAGTTAAAAAAGGAGTGAGAGCCGTTGGTATGCTTCGTAAGCTGTGCAACAGTCGGTCCGGAATGCGGAGAGATCCACTTTTAATGATATATAAAATGTATGTGCGGCCCATTTTAGAATTTGGATGTGTATTATTTTCCGGTGCGCCAGCTTATAAATTACGTCCCCTTGTTCTGCTTGAGCGGGAAGCCCTACGACTGTGTTGTGGATTACCCAAATGTGTTGCAAATAACATACTACACCAAGAAGTCAGGTTGCCCTCAATATTGTGTAGATTTCGTTTACTGACTGTGCAAACAATCTTAAAATTGTATGAATCCCCTATTACAAGATTAGCATACATATTCATTTCCCAGCCTGCACTATTCTTCGGAATACACTGGCCTCGTTTTCAAACACCCCAGGTGGTCTTCGTACAAACATTAATCAATCCCTTAAATGTACGTATCTGGGAGGTGCCGCCTATTTGTGATGTGCGAGAAAACCTACAAATCATATATGATGACATCTGCCCAAACAACGCAAAACTCCTTTCTTATAATATATTAAACGGCCTATTACAAGACCATTTATTAAGTTTATCAATAAGTACGGTCATTGCGACAGACGCCTCACAGTGTGAAGAAAAATCTGGAATTGGCATTTTCTCTCCTGCTCTAAATTGGTCATTCGCAATCAGGATTCCGGACTTCTTTTCCGTATTTCTGGCTGAATTTCTAGCTGTAGTTCTAGCCCTACGCAAACTAAATTCATCAATATCAGCGGTAGTAATAATAACAGATTCTTTATCTTTATGTTCCTCGCTCACATCAAATAGTGTCACTAACCTTTTACGTACATTTCATTTTCTAGTGCCTGCCCACATAAATTTAATTAGATTGCTTTGGGTGCCTGGACATAAAGGATTAGTCATGAACGAAATGGCTGACAGTCTCGCGAGAGCGGCCCTCAGTGGCCCTGTATTACGATTACTTCCTACAATAGCTTACTTAACGGCTACTAGATTCAGGAGATATTCAATTATTCAAGACTTCTTGAACCCGGCTGTAGCTAATTTCTCAGAATATCGACACCTCCTATTCCCTTGGCCCAAAAATTCATTTCACACCAGAAAAACTGAAGTCATCTTTACCCGATTACGTTGTCGCGTACCAATATTAAACTTCTATCGTCACAGGGCTGGTCTGGTGCCCTCCCCTCTGTGCCCATTCTGTGGAGAAGATGAAACAATAGATCATTTTTTCATATTCTGCCGACGTTTTTCTTCCTTAAGGAAAAATATTCTAGAATCAAAATTTACACAGCTTGGTTTAAGCTTTTCTATTCTAAACATCCTTTCTTTAGGAGCCTCCTCTCTTGGAAAGTGCCACAGGGATATTTGCTCAGCCGTGGAGGAATTTATAAATGCTTCAAATAGATTTTCTTGAATTCCTAAATATTTTATTTTTGTTCATTTTCTCCATTTAGCTTTACCGATTTTAGTATTAAAAAAGATTGCCTAATCCCACCCAAATCTTGGCCAATCCCCCGCAGTGGGTATGCGCCATCAGATAAGGCATACCATACCATACCATACCAACAGCTTGCCCTACCTATCGTTCTATCTCTGGGGGCGTCGGCACTAGGACACTGTAATAGGAACATATGGGATGCCATATGTAATTTTGTAAAGGAAACAAGGAGACTGCCATGCTAATTTTTTTTCACAAGACAACAAAAATATTCGCAGCAAATTATAGCATGCGATAGCATGAAAATAATAAGAACGATTAGAATTCATTTATCTCATTCTTAAGTAAGAAAGTCCGATTTAAGTATCCATCCTTTTTCTTCCCATTGCCGCCCGATTGATGGCCAATCCCCCGTAGTGGGTTGTGCTATATCTATAGGCACCAAATCAAACCAAACCAAACCCAGGAACGGGTGCTGTCTCTGTGTCTGTTGCTTTACAATGGCGCAGTCCACGAACGCCTGGTCTTAAGGCGCTCCAGTCATAAGCACCGTACTGCGGAGGCCTAGCGTCCTCCTCCATCTCGCCGCCCTGGGTCCTTCCGGCGAGGGAACGCCGTCAACGCTTCCCTTGTCATGGATGCCGTACCTGGGGCTACTTCGATCTCCGAGCCGCCAAGGCATGCCGTCCACGCTGCCTTGGACGTGGATTCTCGCCGTACTGTGTGCCTCCTGCGGCCAGGGAACGCCATCCACGCTTTCCGTGCCCTGGATCTCTACCCCATGACATCATCGACAACTCAGCCGACAAGCGATGCCGTTTACGCTCCCCTGGCCATGCTTACGGCTACAGTGAGTACCATGGCCGCCACCAGCTCTCGCTGAACGGATGCCGTTCACGCTCCTTTGGCCACTGGTCCCGCTAGCCCGAGTACTGCGGCCGCTGCCGCCGCCTCAGGGAGCGGGGATTCCACCTCTGGCTCAACGGGCGGCTCAACCGGCAGCTTAATCGACGTCATGCCAGCCATCTCGTTGCTGTCACAGCAGCTGGACTACATCGTTTCAGCCACTTCCGGTTTCCCTCTGGCAGCCTTTCCATCACCTGCTGCCTCGGAACTACCGGAGTTCCATGTATTTCAGAATGACCCGATTCTTTGGGTGCAAGCAGCCAACGCGCTCGGCGCACGCCATGTCTAGCCCGACAACACGATATGGCTGGTTGCGGCGGGGCTACTTCGAGGTGCCGCCAAGGCATGGGAAAACTACGAAGGTATCAAACAGTCGTCCTGGCCTGAATGGAGTGCAGCTATAATAGCTGCTTTCATCCAGCTACCTTCTGCCTGCGGTGAGTCCAACCAGCGAAGTTCTTCGCACGGTGCTACGGCGAGCCACTGCTTCGATGCTGCAGCAGGTGTGCCCAGCAACGCGTCGACAGAGCGGTCCGCAGGCTGCCTCGCCGCAGACGCCGGCTCACCGGGGGTCGCCGTCTGCTTCACCCCAGACGATGGAAAGCGCATGGTGACCACCGCTTCCGATAGTATCCCACTTGCCGATAGAACCAGCTAGTAACTACCCGCTCCCTTATGCCTGCGCTGCCCCTACATTCCCGAGCATCAGCTGCGACTCGTCATCATCGAAGATCGCGGATGAGAACCAGTGGTTCAGCAACAGAGGCAGCGAGTCGAGCCCTCAGCCGCCCCCGCATCAGTCACAGGCCTCTGGTTCGAACTCCATGTCGGCGTCCTCCGCCATCCATAGCGAACCCGGCAGCCGATGGCCCTGGCGCCCGTGCTGCTCAGTGGGTTCCGGTCTACGTTCTCGAACAATGTGTCGTCGTCCTCTTTCTCCAACAACCGTCCCGGCAGACCTGACAAGAAGCGAGGCCGGCATGGTCTGCTACAGCCAATTGCTACTAATTTCAGCCACGTGGCAAGCACGACAACGCCGCTTCGGAGTGGCTCCGACTGTGCCCTCCAGTTATTCAGGGCATCGCCATCCATGGAGAGCCTTTTCAGCTGTTCCTGTGATTGTCCTCGAGGGCCTGAGGAGAGGCGGGGGAGGACTGGTGGCGGCCGCACCACCCATAGTGGTCAGCGGAGCACCCTTTGAGGGAATCTCCTCAACTTCAACGAAACTTACAATGCTGAGCGGCAGTATAATCGTCGGCAAGACCTGCGACCAGCGCGCAACCGCCAGTGCCGCCCGCCAGAGAAGCTGGTTGCGCGCTGGACGGCTCACCAACGACGACTTCACACGCTGAACAGGTTGCCTCCATGTGAAGTGGCGTGTTTGCAATTCATGCCGGAAACTTGCAGCGTGATCGAGTGTAAAGATGAAAAGATGCACTTGGTCTCGGGCGCTCCGACACAGGGCGCTAGGGGGCGAACGAAGAGAAGACGAGGACGAAGCAGAATATAGAACAACAGGCCCAGGAACGGGTGCTGTCTCTGTCTCTCTCTCATTCATTACAATATATATATATATATATATATATATATATATATATATATATAAAGAAGCCAACAAAATGACACCAAGGTGTCATTGTTTGTTGGCTTTTTATGATGTGATCATCACAACGACGTTTACACAGTAAAACATGGTCAGCTTCCGCGCCGGACTCTCGACGCAGGATGCAATGAAAGTAATCAAGCATCAGATCGTGGACGGCCGTTCCAGAGACGTCAAGGCTCTGCTCGGTCTGGACCTCGAGAAGGCTTTCGACAACGTGCTCCACGCCTTTATCGTCAAGACCATTTCGGACCTAGGTCTCGGTTCCAGATTCCACAGCTATGTCAGCTCTTTTCTAACGGACAGGAAGGCCATGCAAGCTTCGCATTGGAGACTTCCGCTCCGAAGAACGCCGTAATCTCCCCCACACTATTTAACATCTGTATGATTGGTCTTTCCTAGAGGTTGGCATGCGTCGAGGACGTCAAGCACACCATCTACGCCGACGACATTACCATCTGGTGCGCCGGGGGATGCGAGGGCAGAGTCGAAGAAGCCATGCAGGAGGCGATCGACGTGATCGAGGAGTATCTCCGCCCCACCGGACTTCGGTGCTCCCCCACCAAGTCGGAGCTTCTGCTTTACAGAAAAGAGAAGGGAGGAAGATCCAAAGATTGGAAGCCAGTCTCCGAAAGCAGCATCGGTCTTCACACTTGTGACGGAGGGGTGATACCCAGGGTCGACGTCATTCGGGTCCTAGGCATGTTTGTTGAATTCAACGGCGGGAACGGAACGGCTCTCCGCAAGATCATCGCAAAGACGGACAACGCTTTCCGCCTCGTTCGCAGAATCGCAAACAAACACAGAGGCATGAAGGAAGCCAATCTCCTCAGCCTGATCAACGCCTTCGTATTATGCCACTTCACGTACACGATTTTTATGCACAACTGGCTCAGAGCGTAGCGAGACAAGCTCAATGCTCTCATCCGCAAAGTAGTCAAAAGGGCTCTCGGGCTACCCATTAGGACCCATGCCGAAAATCTTCTCAAGCTGTGGGTACACAACACCGCCGAGGAGATTGCCGAAGCCCAAGAACGCGCGCAACTCGCTCGCCTGACCACCACAGCGGCAAGTAAACGCATCCTCGAAGAGCTGGGTTACCCTCCTGTGGTATCTTCGAAGGTCAGTACCCCGATCCCTAGGTGCATTCGAGACATGTTCGAAGTGGCCCTCGTGCCTCGAAACGTCCATCCTGTCCACAACGAGGGCAGACGCAAGGCGAGAGCAGTAGCGATTCTCAAACAGATCAAGCAACAAGGCACCAGCGCACGCTTCGTCGACGCCGCGGAGTACAGCGATGGAAAGACCTTTGCCGTCGTCGTAGTCGACACCAGCGGCAAGCTTTCCAATAGCGCTTCAATTCGCACTTCAGACCCCGAAGTCGCCGAGCAAGCCGTCATCGCCCTCGCCCTTCTAGACGGTCGTGGGTCTGAGATCTATAGCGATTCGAAAACGGCAGTTAGGGCTTTTCAGAAGGGTCGCATCGCCGAGCAAGCTGCTCGTCCTTTAGCGTCTCCAATCCGGATGCTCTCATGCATCATTCGATTGGCTGGTTTCCCGCTCACGTAGGGTCGTTCGAGGGTGCTCCCCGAAACTCAATGAGTCGGCTCACGAGGCTGCGCGCGACCTCACCGACCGCGCTTCCTCTGTAAGGAGAGCCGACACCCCTCCCCCCTACGGCCACAGGGATGCTCCCGCTACTCACAACGAGGTTACAAAATTCTTCTACATGTCTAGAAGGGTCTTTCCACCCCCTCACCCCAAATTGAATAGGGCGCAAGCTGTTTCGCTTAGACTTTTACAGACCGGCACATATCCCTGTCTGGCAGTTCTGCACGAAGTTCACCCAGACGTATATCGCGACGACGCCTGCCCGTCCTGCGGGCAGACCTCCACTCTAGCACACATGCTCTGGGAGTGCGGGTCGAGGTACCCCAAGTTCAGCAAGGATGAGTGGGACTCGCTACTGCGTAGCCCCGCTCTAGACAAGCAAATCCTGGCTGTCCGGCGTGCCCGCGACCGGGCCGGTGGGCTAGACCTGCCGGTCTCGACGTGGTACTAGCCGGCTGCGCGACGAGTTCGCGTCCTCGCCGGACCTCTAATAAAAGCTATTTCATTATGATGTGATTAATAAAAATCGGGCCCCTCGGTTCCATTTCTTCTCGTATATATATATATATATATATATATATATATATATATATGAAGCACAACTTCGCGGTTATCTTAGGTTTATTATTTACCCAACAGTTTCGGTCGGTGGACCACCTTTTTCAAGGGACTGACCCTTGAAAAAGGTCGGTCCAACGACCGAAACTGTTGGGTAATAAACCTAAGATAACCGCGAAGTTGTGCTTCTGATGTTCCTAAATACGCTTGGCCCATTGAAAAATCCAGTTATATATATATATATATATATATATATATATATATATATATATATATATATATAGGCAATTAGTAAAGTCATACCCAAGGCTGGTTAATTTCGCTGCAAACTACAATATTGGCACTGTCTCCTACTGTGCTTTACTTTGTCCTCCTCTGAATGGAATGCCAAGGCAGGAAAGTGGACAATATATTTCTCTGCTCTGTCTGTCCACGCGAACGGAACGTTTGTCCTCGGTGAAAGATAATGGATTTCTGTCCGTGAGAAATGAAATTATGCCCTGAGCTCGACGATATCACTCGAGCACCTCTTCAGGCAATATTGTTTCCCCTAGAATAGATTAGGCTTGCCATAGCAGCGCTGCCTATACGCCATCCCTGCGCGCGTGAGCGACTTGGTTCCCGTATGGCCCGCACGTAAATTGGCCCTTTGTCGTCGCCGCAAAAGTGGTGCTTATAATTTAGGCGGCGATGGCTAGATTGCCGAGAGCGAATCGACCACGGCGCACAACACCGCCAGGTCTTCAGCCGTGTATAATGAGAGATCCCTGGAGATCTGATGGTGCCCGTTATTCTAAAACGATATCTCGGTTGTGTCACCAGAGTGTGTTGTTCCTTCGAAAACATTACGAAAACTCGATGCCTTGAGAATTCCTGCTTGCTAATAAAGAATCGCGGAAACTAAATCTTGATAGACTCTGGAAACTACTCTGCGGTCATTGCTCGGCTAGACCCGTAGTCAGGCGTCACTACGGGGGGTCGTGGGCGTTCCTATAATTGAGGTGCCATTTGATTCCTGCTGGTGCTAGGTGTTAGCATAAAGGAAGATTATGGCCTAGCATGAAATTATTAGTGTTGCTATATTGGCCTACATATAGTCAACTGGGCAACTGAAACTATTTTCGCCCACCTTCCTTGTGGATTTGGCCTCTTGGATATTTTCCGAGAGAAGGCATTTCAAATTAACAGAGTGTGTTTTAGTCGCAATAAAAAGACTAACTGGAACTACAAAGCCTGTGAACTTCTTCAACTATCTGGAAAACATACTTGGCCCATGGCGAACAGCTGGCTTGCTAAGAAAAGTGCCTTTTTGAGGAAAACGCTGTTTTATGCATTGAAGCACAAACTGGAACGCCCATGCATTTCGTCGGACACTTAGAAAATTAATATCTCGAAACTGCTTCAGCCCTAAGAATTCGTTTCAAGTGGATACGCCTTGCGAACTCAGTGGCTATAATTTGTATATTAAAAGATGTGCCGTAAAATAATTATTAAAATGTTAATTAGCGTAAATATGGTAATTATTCAATTAGGCATTTTGATTTCTCGTTGAAGTAATGGCCGCCTCATCGAATAGTTTATAAGAGGATTATAATTGTGATATCTGCCACAGATAATTTTTTAGAATTTGGTGGAGCTCAAAGCCCAACAAAGGGCGTCCGCCCACCTTTAGAGATTTTTCTTTGCGAAACCACGTGAGACGAATGAGCCTGGGGAGTGATCACGTGTTAGCTGCACGTTTTCACTCTTCATAGTTCAGGAGCTCGAGTGAGAAGCAGGTTCTCGGTATATCTCTTACGTATGATTATGTCGCATGCTTTTGTGACGACTGTGCGAAGTAATAACAAGATAAAGGATTCCAGATGACATGATAATTATTGTTGACAAAAAATCATAGGTCCTGTGGGCGTCAGCGTGTGGGTGATTCATACTTGACTTGAAGCGCAAAAAAAAAAAAACAAGAAGAAAACGAGGACACAATAAAGGAAGACTGACAGGACGAGCGCTAACTTCAAAGTGTTTGAAGAAGTTAGCACTCGTCCTGTCTGGTGTTCCTGTCTTGTGTCCTCGTTTTTTGTGCTTCAAGTCAAGTAGGAATTCTCACAAACTTGCCCAAAATTCAGCTCTTGCAGGTGAAAAATGCCCGTACAGTTATTATTTACGAAATTCCCTAAAATCCTAATTTGTTACAGCAGGCTGTCCAGAGAGCCTGCGAAAGGGCGGAGGACCACGGTCTTCCTGCCCCTACGTGGACGCGGCCAGCCACTACTACGGACTTTCCCACAGGGGGTCCACACGTAGTTCCTCAGGACCAAATAAAGTTCATGTCTGTCTGTCTGTCTGTTACTGCAGGGGGTAAGTTGTAATTTCAGAACTGAAGTCAGCCGATACTCAAAGCATAACATTTTCCTAGAAATATTGTGTATAACACCAGTTTGATGAAACGTAGATTCAATACGAGTCGTGAACTGCATTGCTGTTCCAGTTGACGCCTTGCCGTAGTCAGTTTTTCGGCCGTATGCCTACAAATTCCATGACAGAATTCTCATGGTCCAGAACAGCACGGGACGCTTCAGCATTGCGCAACGAACGTGGCTGACTTCGGTAACAACAGCGAATGTGAAACGCGTGCTTTCTATGCTTGCGTCAGAGAAATGCCGAGATGTCTTGGCCACAGGGTGCGTTGCCTGCCAACGTTCACAGTTGCACAACAAATGGCGATGCTCTTGTTGCACTTGCGCTCTCATTCCCCGAGGCGCGACATTTACTCTTTTGTTCGTCCGATGGAACGAGTCATGACCTGATAAGGTTTATCGCCGGGTAGACGGGGCAAATGCAAACGGAAAGGTACGGTCAGTTCAGTAGGAATTACCTCCTGTATTATCTGTGTGGCGTTAGCCTGTAGTTAGTTTTATTAACCCGCTTCTTTAACAAAAACGAGCTGTGAATTCACGAAATAAAGAAAGAAACGAAGAGGCAAAGAGGGGGGTTAACCAAGGACGTGCCAGGCTGGCTACCCTACACTTGGGGAGGGGTAAAGGGGAAGGGACAAAATGAGAAAAAGTGGGTTGACGAGATTGTTATTGTTCTCTAATTGGGCTGTCAAGATATTCAGCATTTAAAGGATCAACCACGTAAGACCTCTCTTTTTGCTTACGCTTAGCGTCTCATACTTGCCTGTGTCGGACGTTCGTTGACTTTCAACTTATTATAGTTATGTCTTGCAATCATGGCTCCTGGCGTAAAACTATTGGTAAATGTACGTAAAACCCACTTTCCTTGAACACTTTGCGAAGCCGAAGTATCTGAATAAAGGAGGATCGAGGGGCTCAACCCAGGAGCAAGCACACCTGCCCCGTTCTTTCCACCGGCTTCAAGCAATGCCGCAAGGCCGGCAAGCTAATCAGCCCACATTGATCGGCGCAATGTAAGAGGTCGACCGCTCTGTCCATATCGTCTTTTCACGAGGCAGTTCAACAGGCAGCTGTAGTATACACTGCAGTTCTAGCAAGGGAAGCAGGCAGTCATTTTTGTTGAGTTTGCCTTCGGATATTTTATGCAGATGCACTGCTTGACGCATTTACAATATGTGACTTCTTCTGCCTGTAACTTGATGGTTTTTCATTCGAGATTCTTGGCGATGTGCAGTGGATAGACGAATCAAGTCGTCTACGCTGGCTTTTTATCCATTGCGGAAAAATGTAGACATTGTCCGACCGGACAACTGAATGCGGGTTCAACTCTTCCTGCTAAAATGTTAACTATGTGTCACTTACATATGATTACGACAATGGAAGCATATTGACGCTTTTTGCGGAGCAGTTTGTTTTACAGAAACGAGATGACGCTCACGGTGGCGCGCCATACCTCTCCTCAGCGACCACGCACGAATACGAAACCATTACCGCTTCTACCTTGATTCTGTGCGATCAGCTGTCGGAAATGCAACTGAGTTTTCACTAACACACTGTGCTCCAATCATGCTAGATTGAATCATGTGGATTGAAGACATGTGCAGTAGTTGGCTGTAAAAATAGTGACTGGCATGTTAAGGAATAGAATGAATCTGTGTGGCCAAGTTGGCGGACCGCTGCTGCAAGTGTCCGAATGTTTTACCGGCACTTCGTGATGTACGGCTTTCCTCGAGGATACAAAAATTTGCTCATCCGCCAGCCTTGTATCGCTAGCCTTCAAAGAAAGGGCTTCATCCCCAGAACGCCGGCGAGAGTGAGCACCACTCGTTAAACAATGACAAAAGGGAGTAGCGCCGCTTCCTGTCATAGTAAGTTTCGCGCACGTTATCTATACACATCTGTCCCAAATGGCAGGGAAACTTACGCCCACTCTATCACCGACGTATCAAGAATAAGTGAATGGGCGTAGCACTTGAATATATGCGCACTGTATACGTACAATAAATGACGGACTACACCTATGGTGCACGAATGGTCCAAGCTGAATGTTTCGTGATGGCCCACAAGAGTAAGCGAGTTACTAGCTGTAATATATATTTGCTACAAGGTATTACAATGTACAAAACAGCTACGTTGCAAGCCTTGTGGGCAGCAAGAACAAATCTATCGGAACTGAGCACACCCGCGCGAGCGATTAGGCAGAAAATAATCAGATAGGGGCCGCACCGAGGAACTTCACTGAGTCAGAAACTGACAAGCATCTGCTTCAAAATATTTGCCGAATAAAGAACAAAGAGCAAAACACACTAATCCTGACTCAATTCATAATCGGAAAGCTTGGATAGCTTGTAGTACATATTTAGCCCCGCCTTTAGAACAAGCACCATATACGCTGCTTGCGCCGTTTGGACATAGCTTAATCAGCTCCGAAAGCGCTTTTGCATGTTCTCTGAAGCTGTCATCAAAGCTTCGTGTCGTCCACCTAGTCACCGTCTACGATATCTCCGAAAACAGAGGTTTTCCAAGGCGCGCCGGCGTCATACACTTCCATTGTAAACAAGGAGGCAACGGAGACAGTTGAGGCAAGCAATGGACGCATCACCACGTGATGCATCACCACGCATCACCACGGACGCATCACCACGTGATCAAACATGGCAGCGCCCACGAGATCACCGCGAAAAGGGTCAATACATTTATACTAACGGCTCAACAAATTTGCCAGCATCAATATCCGCATTTGTAATTTCATCACCCAGAATGCATCAAAGCTGCCGCCTTTCACCTAGAGCATCATAAATGGCAGTAGAGCTCCGAGCAATACTATTGGCCGCAGCCTTCATTCAAGGAAACAGAAAACTACTTTGTTATCTGTTGTAACAGGCTCAAAGTCGGTTCTTGAATGCTTGAAACACTTTCGCTCACGTGATCTAAACTGTATGGTGATTTATCAGATTTGACAAAAGATAGCTACAGCTGCATTATCAGGACATCAAGCGAAGCTGTAATATAGTCCAGGAAGAAGAAGAATAAGAAGAAGTTTAATTTTCTCTTGAGCTATAAATCAGTAACCAGGATATACAGGAGAAGGTTTCCTAGTCGATGACTGTATTGGGACTTCCTGTCAAAACTAACTCAAAGAAAACTACAAAGTACAGCAATTACACAGCGTAAAGGCATACACTTAATAATCGAAGGTTCACCTGGTTAGAACAAGAAAAACACAGCAAGGTGGATGAATATAACATTTTGCTATGAGAAACAGTCATCTCGGTATAGCAGGAAACACTGAAACCGACCAACTGAACAAGATGTAAATAGTTGTGCTCCTGTTACACTACCTCAATTCACGAGGGCTGATGCTTAAATTCGAACAAAATGTTTTGCAAGTCAATAAGTCAAGTTTATAAATTTAATGTCAATTCTATGAACAGTCATTTGTGCAAAGCTGACCCCTTAAGGGGTCAGCTTATAGTCTATATCGCAGCCAGTACCAGCAGAGATTGTAAATAGAAGAATTCTTCTATTTCCAATCTCTGCTGGTACTGGCTGCGACATAGACTATATGATTCATAGTCTCAGGTTAGAGGTGGTGTATGCACGTAGCTTTTAGTATCGTTCAAGTCGTTCAGTTATGCATCGTTGCAAGTGTGGTCATTCCTGGTAAAATACAGAACACGTTCTCAAAAGCAGTCCGAAGGTCTAGCAGCAAATATGTGCTTGATGGTCACAGTGAATCATCTTGATGACCGTACTTTCGAAGTCGACAAGTTGATCGTGCCATAATGTAACGCATCATAAGAGCATATGCTCTAAAAGTACATAAGGTGGTACGTATCTATGTGAAAACAGCTAATAAGTTAATCCGTGTAGCTTATTTATTTATTATGCGTTATTTAATTGACTGCATTGACTGACTCGTGTTAATTATGGAAACTGCTGAACGCGCCGTTTTGTAGCTGTTTCTGTTTTCTATATTGAAGGTTTAAGGAGGTTTGCGAAGTATGCTTTATTGCCGTAACGTTTTTCCTATCACCGCATGTTGTCATTCTTTGATCACTGTAAATTTATTATTTGCGAAGGAGCCCGCGACACAATAGTTACCGACAAGAGCACTGTCATTGAAATGAAAGTAATGCCTTCGGGCCCTTAAGAACGAATCAATGAAATGAAACAAAAGAAAAAATAACACAGTTAAAATATCAACGTTTTATAGGATACTCAGAGGAGATGAAAAAAGAGACAGAAAAGGCCACCACATGTACTTTTGGCTGGCTAAGCTGCACTTGGCTAAGGCATCAAAGAAGGAAACAACAAAAGCGCGAAAAACATGAAGCGTATTCGCCAACCAAGGGCAGGAGGTAGCGTTGTCAAAGTCTGTCAAGCCACGCCGTGGACATTCGAAACAGCAGCAGCATATCTCCATACGTCTTTCGCATTCACTGACTCGAAACTTTCTGATCTGTCTAGTTTACAAGAGATTCCGAAAGACAGGTGGATGGGCAGGTGATACGCGTAGATTTGAGAAACGCAAAGTTCAACATGTTTTCGATTGTTAGTCGAGGTACTTCGCCGGGCTGCAACAGGACTTCGGGTGTTAAATTCAGAAAAAAACAGTGGAGGTAAACAGCACTCGCCTACAGCTGCAAATAAAACCAACAATAAGATGTCAATAGCGGACCCTGAACAGACCTTTCTTTTTTTCCAGAAGTGACATGATTTATTGTTGAAAGCATGATAATATTGTTCGGTTGTTTAAAGAGGTGGACGAAGGTTGCTTCGTTGTTTCTGGCGAATCCTAACATGGCCATCATAAATTGTAACATCATTCCAACTTTCAAGCTTCAGCCAATCGCACGAACAAGGTGGTGCTAAATTATTTACCTATACAGAGTTTCTTCTTTCTTTTCTCGTATGCCTCTTTTTTTCAATCATAGTCAACCGAATCTGTCGAACATTGTTTTCTTTGCATCTATGGTCTTCTACACTATAGCGACATAATGGGATATTGACCTAGGCAAGTTGGAATTGCGAGACCGTGGTTGCTTTGATGGTGTTGCAAGAAAAACTACACAGAGCTATAGCACTCTTTCAAAGTTTCTTTCGTTGTTTCGTTCCCGTGTCTTGTATATTCGGCACTGAAAGCTACTATGACTGCACATGCAGTAAACATGCCTTTACACATTTCCTTACTTCAATGCTGACGTGCTACGATTTTCCACGGTGTCCTCGAGATTCATGTACGAACGCGTAGTCTGTCGTTCTGACTCAAAGTCAAGAAACCGAAAGTTGGTTTTAGTATGCGGAAATTTCATTTTTTCAACGTTGTGCATGCGGCGTAAGGGAGCTGTTTTCTGTTTGCTCGTTTGTTCACAAAAGCTAATCACAAAAAAAAATTTTTGCTTTGCAAGCGTGCCGAAGAGTGGCGGGGTTTATTGTCTTTTCTTTTTCAGGTAACAAATGTTATCAAAATGACTTGCTTTGTACTTTACGACGCGGAAAGTTGAAAGAAACCTATGTGCGTAAATGTTTTTATGGCATTCCCCCAACGATACGTTCTACTAAGCAATACGTTCCTATTGCATTTTTTTTTTCAGTTTACGTTCGCACTTGGTTGCCAGAACAATAAAAATCTATCGCTCTTCTACGATGACGAATTCCACGAATATAAAAAGTTTGCTTTCCTATAGCGGCCATTATACCATGCGAGAGCTTTATTCTGACCGTTGAATAAAACATGTCGTTTACTTTATTCAGAACGAACGCTGACAAAGCAGGCGTCATTCTTCCTTCCTCTTGTTTGCACGGCTGTATTGAGGCCAGCGTTTCAAATCATGTACTTTTATGTTTGTTTGCCTAGAAAACACCATGCGGTATATGCAGAGCAGCCCTAGTGCTCACGTTTTGCAACAGCACGAATTTGCCAAAGACGCCTACCCGTAAGGCAGCTGCCAGCTGCCGGTTGATGTCATGTCTCAATTTTCTTTTTGGCAGGTAAATATACTTGCCTTTCCCTCCAAGTTGTATTACCAAAGAGATGTATATTTCACATATCTGGTCACTGTGTTTACAGCTGTAATTAGCTTCCTCGCACGTTATGTGACCCGATATGGGAACGCATTCATTGTGATTGGTCGTCTATAGTCTGTAGTTCCTAGTTCCTACGCGTGTGGTAGGCAGTAGTTCCGCATCGGTCACCTTACGGAGACTATAAAATGCAGCAGAAACACACACACACACACACACACACACACACACACACACACACACACACACACACACACACACACACACACACACACACACACACACACACACACACACACACACACACACACACACACACACACACACACACACACACACACACACACACACACACACACACACACACACACACACACACACACACACATGCGCGCACGCACATGCACACACACATTTTGTTAATCATGTAAACACATCTAAGCACCACGCATGCACGAAGAGAAAGAGCAGTGGGGTAGCAATGGCCGCCTAAATAAAAACCATGGCCATCAACATGACAATGAGAGAAAGAGGGAAAGCAAGAAGGAAGCATAAAAAGAAGAAAAGATATGAGGAAGGCACACAACAGCACGTCCCACCAGACGTATCACCAGAAGTATATGCGCACTATATACAGAGAAGAGCCGAGTCTTGTTGTTGACGAGAATTCTATCACAGCTTTGTGAGCCCCATATCGGGTTGAAGTTCGACCTATTGAGAGTAAAAAAAAAATTATTCAGTGCACTTGGAGAACGACCAAGCTGCTGGAACTTGCTCAGCAGCGCACAACGACAACTTCTGAAAGATGGGAGTTGTAAAATCGAGGGTCCAAGTGTCTCGATGGATGTATGTGCTTGTAGCAGGTGTTTCAGCGAAAGCTTTCAAAACTATTTAAAGGTTGTTTGTGGCAGATAGCGCAATTCTAGCTCATAAACTGGTCTACTCGAAGAGGTGGACATTACTTGCAAAAAAAGCTGAAATGCGTAATCTACTAATTAACAAAAATTCACTAATTAAGTTTGTAAATAATTACCTCATGGCCCATATTGCAATTTACAAATTTTAGCCGTGGAGATCACAAGGCGGATCCACTTAGAACGAATTTTCATGATGACGCCAGTTTGGAGATATTAATTCCCGAACTTTGCGGAGAAATGCATGGAGACACCGGACCCAACATTAACCCTGCACGGAGTCAACATACCCAAGTTGGACGAACTGCGTATCCCATGGGCCTCACTTTCCAAAAGGACGGTGCTGGTCTCGCCGCCATTAAAAAGCTGCAAGCAACAGTTACCCAAGTTGCGCACTTGGTGCGAAGAGTGACTAACACATAGCATGGCCTGAAAGAACAGGGACACGATCAGATTAATACAAGCCCTGATAAACAGCAGAGACACTTTAGGCACCCCGTACCTGGATCTCAAGAACAGCGAGAGAGACAAATTGAACACTCTAATACGAAAGACCTACAAGCTGGCACCGAAGATGTCTACGGAGAAGCTACTCAGCCTGGAAATCCACAATATATGGGAGGAACTAGCAGAGGCCAACAAGACAAGCCAGATAGAGCGACTCAAGCTAGAGGTAGATCACATCACAGTCATCACGGACTCACAAACAGCATGTAGAAATTACCAAAACGGCCACATTTCAAAACAAGCCCTGAGCATCCTCGAGAAGCTGAACAATTTTCAGGAACTATACATTGTCCCGGCCCCGGGACAAGAGTCCCTGACGGCTAATGTAGCGCCTAACGCCGCTGCCCGAGATCACATTCTCCGGGCTATTCCAACGGGTTCACGAGCCCCGGCCGGCCAACACGATAGCGTCCCGAAAAGATACGCGATATCCTGAGCCACTACAGACTGAGTAGGCCGCATCCCTGGTGCATCCTGGACTAGGGATGCCGCCCACCACGGACGATTTCACCGTTAGCTCACTTCTGTAGGTAAAGTTTATTCCTCCTCCTTCTTTTCATTGAATATCTCTATTCTTTGTGTAGCTTGCACATTTCGATGAAAAACGAACATTTCCTGCAGGTAGTTTTATGTCATATCTCTAAAGGGCTAATATAGTCACGCGTACACCGTTTTAGTTTGCGGGTGACCGTTTTTCAGTGCATAATCACTGCAATCAAGTTAATGCTCGGTACAAGAAACATTTACTGCATATGAATTTCTCTGAATGTTGCCGCCCATTTCTATAGCAAAAGGGTATTCCGTAATCAGAGAGCGGCTACTACGCGAATGGTGTTCTACGTTCTCGAATGTACGCGAGCACCAGCGATCACTCCGGAATGTGCGGTGGTACATGTGTGATTAACGAACGGACATGACCCGTGATATTTAGATTCGGTGACTGACGTACTTGGCCGTTATCATTGTGGTTTTTAGTGTTGCTTGTCTTTCAGGGCACAAGTTCGCCCAATAAAGAGTTCGACTCTAAACTCTCACCTTTGGCAGTGTTTGATTCTTCACCGTCACTATACCAAATTTAGTGACACTATTAAAGGGTCTCTGAAACGGTTCGGATACATTTTGTAGACGTGTAGGGTACAGCTACAGTAAAACATTCGCGTCACAATTTAGGTGAAGCGTCTCATATTAAGAGAGCTACGGAGGATTACAAGTTACCCTCCTCCTTAGCCATGCATTTCCTCCTCAACTCGTTCGCCGAGTAATCGGGACTAAGCTCCGCCTTCGCTGGCTCTACGTCATGTTGTGACGTGTGTCGTCTACTTCCGGTTGTCTTAGAGCCAGCGCGCGAAGGCTCTCCAACCTCTCCGCTAGCCCCCCGGCCGTCGATTCCCAGTGAGAGCGATCAAGCATCGTGCGTTGCGAGCGTTCTGTCGCAGCGCCGAGCGTGTCCGGTATTCCGGTAACCACAGGCGAGCTGGGTGTTTTGACGGATAGGCAGAGGCGTAAACTAAAGCCCCTACGAAGGAGCTTCGTAGACGTACGTGAGCGGCCTGATCAGCATGCACGGTCCAGCCATCTGGTGACGCAGAGCTTAGTCCAGCTAAATACAGAGCTAATATTCCTGTAACCAAGTGTGAAACATTTTAAACATATAAGAAGACATCGTGTTCAATATTACGCTCCTGACGAAAATTTCAGCCAACAGCAAAGTAGAAAAAGCTTGGTTACTGGCTATATAAGGTGTGTGTTTGGTTGAGCTTTGTGCCGCCAGGTGGCTGGGCACCGTGCAAGCAGTTCACGTTTGCGCCTTCGTTCATTTAGTAAAACATGGTAAAACGGCCAGTACACTTGCGCTTGCGTTAAACTGAATACAGGACACGCTAAGCTCTATTGTGGCAATCCTGCGACGCGAAGTGACGGCCGCAAACGCGTAGATGCTGGCGCCGTTTGGATACCGATAGTCCGATGCGCCGCAGCCACTCCGCTCGCCTGCTGCCTTGCAGCGGTGCACGATGTCGCAGCTTGACATGTCGCCGATCGCTACGTTTGCAGCCCACAACGCAACAAGGGCGAACCATGGTGCTCGCGAAAAGAAAGAACAAGACCAACACTGACCGCGCAGCTCTCGTCAACACGGAGCACGTTTTAACACAAGCAGACGACACTTGCTGTGGGCCGGAAGTGCTTTTAGTGTAGTGATACATGTCCTTGTGCATTCTCTTTTGTTACTTTCTTTTTATAGAAACAAATTAACTAGCATCTAAACTATTACGAACAACATTTGTTCACCATAATGTTGGAAAAATTGTCGATGACGCACCCTGGGCAGCCAATCGGATAGCTGGCCCTACTGACGTGTTATGGTCAAATCGCATTACAAAACTCAGCCGATTGGCCTGCTGCGATCGGTAGCGATGTACCTTTTTAATACCTTATAATAAATTACATGCTGTACGTGGAGTGCTTAGATGCGTCAATTAATTATCAGAAGGACCTACTTTAACGACTCAGTATGTTTGTACAAAATCGTCAAAATCGTTTCAGGGTTCCTTTAAACATCATATCTTACTTCCTGTTTGCCCTAAACTACAGAAGCTAACTACAAAGCACAAGTCAGCTCGCCATGCTAGGTCAGAAGCTCGGATTAACCAGCTTACTACGACAGAAGAAGGCAAGCGATACCCAATAGCAAAGTGAGAAGCACAAGCCGAGACCCACTACGACATCTCACCGCAGTCACAAATACGAGAATTAATTTTTTTCTCTATTCCCCCAAGGCCATTTAAAGGATCTTTCATACAAGTCCCACGGTTCGGGTTTCGGTTTCGTTTGGTTTAAGCTTAGCAGTCAGTTAAGCGTCAATGCACAAGTCGCATTGGTGCTTCTCGAAAAGAAGAAGAAAATGAAGAGAATAACAATGCGAGGAATAGGAACTGAGTCGTGCACCTAGAAACTATTGTCACGTTGTAGTTATGGTGAAAAAGCAGACAATGTCCCCTCCCATTCCTTTTAACTGTGAGTCACGAAAACTAACTCTTTGTTGAGCGAATTTGTGTCCAGAAAAGCAAAAGCATGGTTGTCGCCGATCATATAAATGTGATCTGCAGGTGTGACACGTTGGTTATTTATACATGAGTCGTCGTACATTCCAGCGTTATCGCTAGTGCTCGCGCATGTTCTAGAATGTAAACCACTATTCGCACCACGCATACAATCTGATTACAAACAATATTATCTTGCTTACAGAATCGGCGACAGGATTCGAGAAAGTTCCCATGCAAGAACACTCGCCAAGTGATGACGTTGTAACAGTGGTTAGCCGGTGAAAAGCTGTCAACGGAAAAAAACATGTACACGTGTCTCCATTTTCAGGACGATGTTTAAAATTAAATTCTGGAGCATTACGCGCCACACCATGTTATCATTACGAGTCACGCTGTAGAGGAGGACTATGGAATAATTTTGATACCTGAGGTTCTTCAACGTGCACTCAATGCACGGTACACGGACGTTTTTTTTTTTCTTCTTTTCGGCCCCATCGAAATGCTGCCGACGTGGAAGGGATCACATGCCGTGCCCTCGGGCTTAGCAGCGCAACTCCAAACCTAATAGCAAACCATGGCGGGTAGGATGGTCTTGGTTCCCGGTTCCCAGATGGTTCGTCTCTTTCGAATAAAAGTATCCGGCAGCCTTCCGGAAAAGAGAGTCTAGATATTGCTCTTGCATTGTTTGCTTGAGATGTCTTACTGTTGCAGGCTGACTTGTAACAAACCAGTATTTTTTTTTTGTAGCGAGAGCAACATTGGCCGTATTCTCGCCGTTTCACTGTGGCCGGTGGCCGCACCGCGAGCTGAGCCATTGCTTAGCAACCGCCGCAGCGCCGCTCACCGCACCATCTGGCATGACGTCAGAGGAGGTGCCGGTGAAACCACGATGCAACAACAGAGGAGGAGCCGGCGTTGCATCGTATATATAGAAGGGGAGGCTCGGTGGGATTCGTCGGCAGATATGGAAAGTGAGTCGGAGAGACTGAAAGAAGCCAGGCTTCGTCGTCGGAACGAAACCAAGAGGAGCAGTAGTGTGAGCCGCACGCCTCGAGAAGCGTCGTAAGTACGAGGCGGCCAGGCGAGTGGATTCAGATGAGGATAGCACCCGAAACGTGTTCCAAGTCACTGGACCACAAGCCCTTATCCTCCCGCCTCACTGACCATCGGGCCGTTTTTCTGGGATTGAGAAACAACAAGATGAAGACTTTCAAAATTAATGCGTTACACTTTAAAAATGTATAATCTTTAATGTAACCATAACTTAACTACAGATAACAACCAAACCTAAACACTCAGACGTACGAAGCTAAACGATAAAGATGTAACCGTAGAGATTCAGTAAAACCTACCAAGAGTCAGTAAAACCTACCAAGCTAAACTATAAGATTAACCTTACCTCTCGCTACGCACACCCAGGCATAACTGAGTTAAGCCACAGCCAATTTTTTTCTTAACGCGCAGTCAGATGGAAATAATGCGAGAACTCTAAATTAATCACCACTGATAAATCAGCAAGAAATCAGCGTCACTCACGCGGAGGTTAATAAAGCGACGCCTCACGGACAATGTGTTTCGTAAGTTGCTGGTTCAGTTCATTTGCATAAAACTGGCCTGCGTGGATCATTTTCCCACGTGACGAATAAAAGAAATTGTTGAAGCTCTAAATTTAGCTATTAACTGCTGCTTGAGTGCCCATGGCTTTCATGTAGTGTTTGTAGCAAAACGACAAACGTTCAGGTGCAGAGTTCTTTCTTAGCATATAAAAACATAAGCGGGTGCTGCAATGGGAAGAATTAAAAGCAAGATAGCAAAGATATTAGGCTGCTTGAGCATGTTCGAGCGAATGCTAAAGAAATAAATTTCCCACTTTGGTCTAGCATATAACGTAGAAGTTTAGAATTTCATTAGCGCTCTGTCACCAGGAACGAAGGAACGTGTCGCCAGAACAGGTGTGAGGTTCAGCAGAATTTCTTATTACGGGATTACTTCGGGCTTGTATATATCAACGCCACTGTCCTAGGCCTGCTGTAGACACCCGAGCATTATCTCTTCAAGAGCAGTCTAATTAGCACTGCGCCTCCCGCGAGAGCGCACCAGCCTCGGCTTAGCAAAATCTTTGCGCACCCGCCGTTCGCCCGAGAGCCTGATGAGTCCCACAAGACCGCGCCAAGGGAAATCCATTAGACTGGAAATGCGCATGCCACGCTAGGGCTGTCACCGAGCCATTAATTAGGATACGCTCCGAGGAGACAGTCATGTACTCTCTCGCGTTATATTGTCACTTGAAGACGTTCTCGTTTCATTTCTTTATCTTGTTCTCGCAATTCGAGAGGCGCTAATTAAAAGCAGTGAAGCGAAGTTGTAAAAGAATCTCGTCTAACACTGCAACGCCAAGCGGTGCGCGTGGGCTGCTCATTTGTACGACACTCGCTACGCTGTGCTTTGCTGCCGCATCATTTCCTACTAAAACACACAAAAAAAAAACGAAAAAAAAATGCTGCCCAGTTCTTACATTCTCGGGATCTTTGTTGTGCTTATTGCTGGGGTAAAGACCTTATTGCTAAAGAAAGCTCACAGTACGAGGTCCCATAATATCATCGTTCACTCACCTTGACTCTGGCAAAATGGTATTTTTATTATGCGATAAGGTACAGTCAACCACAAAAGTTTACGGACCACGGAATCTCAGAAAACGTTCAGTTTCTGAGCAGCCTGTAACAGTAGTCAGTAAAACCTAACATCACAATGCTGTTCAGATATGTTGGTTAAGGCTGTAAATGCGAATATTAGGCTGCGTTGTGAGGCTGTTCAGATATTCAACTTTTTCTCAGATCTCTCGTGTTCCGTAAAATTTTGTGGTTGACTGTACGTCCTCTGCGTGCGTGTTCGAGGCCATCAGGACGTCTCGTTCAGCAAGCTGAATCTCGCTTGATTGACTCCTTGTTCACAAGGATAGCAGATATTCTAATTGACATTATGAAAAAGAAATGCAGCTGGGCAGGCCATGTAATGCGTAGGATGGATTACTGGTGTGCCATTACAGTTACAGAATGGATACTAAGAGAAGGGAAGTGCAGTCGAGGATGGCAGAAAACTAGGTGGGGTGATGAAGTTAGGAAATTTGCAGGCGTAAGTTGGAATCAGCTAACGCAAGACAGGGGTAATTGTAAATCGCAGGGAGGGGCCTCCATCCTGCCGTGGGCATAAAATAGGCTGCTGCTGCTGCTGCTGCTGCTGCTGCTGCTGCTGCTGCTGCTGCTGCTGCTGCTGCTGCTGCTGCTGCTGCTGCTGCTGCTGCTGCTGCTGCTGCTGCTGCTGCTGCTGCTGCTGCTGCTGCTGCTGCTGCTGCTGCTGCTGCTGCTGCTGCTGCTGCTGCTGCTGCTGCTGCTGCTGCTGCTGCTGCTGCTGCTGCTGCTGCTGCTGCTGCTGCTGCTGCTGCTGCTGCTGCTGCTGCTGCTGCTGCTGCTGCTGCTGCTGCTGCTGCTGCTGCTGCTGCTGCTGCTGCTGCTGCTGCTGCTGCTGCTGCTGCTGCTGCTGCTGCTGCTGCTGCTGCTGCTGCTGCTGCTGCTGCTGCTGCTGCTGCTGCTGCTGCTGCTGCTGCTGCTGCTGCTGCTGCTGCTGCTGCTGCTGCTGCTGCTGCTGCTGCTGCTGCGCTGCCTGCTGGCTGCTGTGCTGCTGCTGCTGCTGCTGCTGCTGCTGCTGCTGCTGCTGCTGGCTGATGATGATGATGATGATGATGATGATGATGATGATGATGATGATGATGATGATGATGATGTGATGATGATGATGATGGACAAAGCAACAATCCTACATTACACGAAAAGGCAAAACAAGATGGGCAAATTTCAGCGCAAGATAGTTAACATTGGTGCCTTTTCCAATTGCTCTACCTAAAAGAGACCGACCGGACAGAATTAGAAATTGTGACTGGGGGACACGGCGTGACACAGTGCATTGTGTAACGTTGCATGTCTGTGCATGTGAGATTGGCGCTCTGCCTGACTACTGGTGTCTTGACAAACCGTGTGACCGCGTGTCCAGATAGATACTCTATTTTTTTTTGTCCATTGTAGCCTTCCTTCTTTCTACTTCTTTCTTTTCTCACGTGTTTCATACCCCCCCTCCCCCCCCCCCCCATTGTATAAGGTAGCCAACCAGAGATATCCTCTGCTAACCTACCTGTCTTTCCTTTACCTTTAACTGTCTCTGTTTTCTTATTTCTGTGACTGTTGTTTTGCGCCTTACAAGATATCGTAAAACGAGCAGGCGAATCAAAATTACGAAACATATAACTCTGCCTACTACTCAGCTTACACTGATAAATATTTCAGCTATAAGCCTCCCTCGATGTGAATCTAATAAAACGGGCGGGTTCATCCAACAAGAGGTGGGTCTGTCCGCATTAAGGTAGCGAAAACATTCGAAACAACTCTACTAGCCACCATCCAAAGCAAGTAACGAGAAAATAAGGCGAATTGTTAGGCTCTGGTTATCCATAGTAAGAGCATCAGTGATTTTCTAAGGCAAAGTATTTGATGCCATCATCTAATGGTATTCAAGCACTGCCTTCAAGCGACGTCTAGACGAGCAATTCATGAGAAGCGAACTGCCTACCCGACGTAAACACCTGTATAGTAGCGAAAACTACAGGAAATAAAAGAAGAGTGCTTACACCAGCAGACGTGGTTCAGTAGACGTGGTTTACCAGACGCTGTCCCTGCAATAGGGGACAAAGTAGTAGGGTTAGCGGTTAACCGGGAACGAAACCGGCGCATACACATCGGTGAAGGAGCGCCAAACACGGTTAACGAGCACCAAGCACAGAAGCAATCAAGCGAAAGCGGACGAGCTGTTGACGTAGCGGGCAGACGGCGTAACGGCGGTCCTTCCGAGCGATCGAAGCAGGAACCGATCGGTAAATGAAGCAGAAGAACGAAAGTGCGGCTGGCGTATGCGCGTAATTAATTAGCCTTTTTTATGTCGAGGATTCAAGCCATCCGGCTTAGGAATGCCCTTCGACTGGCCTCGGATTCCAGGCAGAAGCTCATTTCTACTCGACAACTCATTTAGGCCCGCCAACCTATTATGTCTTGTTCCCGTCCTATGCCGCTTCAATTACACTAAGCCCCCGAGCTCAGAGTGGGTCGAACACATTTCACCAAAGTCAGAGCGACGCTTGTTAAGCTCTGTGACCGTCCCAGAAACGGACAGCATATCTTTTAGCCGAAGTCGAGGTATTTCTTGATGTTTATTACAAGTAACCTCTAGTACCAGGAGCATACGTATTGCTTTGTCTTGTTCTGTGCTGTCAGGACGTAGCCAAAGAAACTGCGTTTTCATGCTTCGCGGCTGTTCATTACCTAAATAGAACGTGTATGGGGCTGCACTATAAAACACTGTTCTTGACAAACGCGCGCTGACCTTGTTTGTAACTTTAATACGTGGCCACTTCATTCTACTAAGAGCATGAAGCCTCATGTTCACTGAAAAATACGTACACGTCATGCCTTGAACAAACTTAAGCTTTCTGAAAGATACTTGTGAAATAATTTATATACTTTGTTTATTCACTTACTACGCCTGCTTCTTTCTTTCTTTTTAGCCAACAAAGGGTATAGTTCATTCCTACATTAGCAGCGTGAAAATCTAATGTTATCTCGGTAGCAACCGCACTTATCGACGCTTCTTGTGTATTGGTTACCATCAGCCATCAAATGGGCACATCTTTCGCGTGATAGAGGGATCACCAAATCTAAGGTATAATTGCTATATGGTGATCTTACTACGTGGCTGGTATACGCTCCCCTTTCCGCTTTAACTATAAGTAGTTCCACTCGGTCGGCACAAATTTTCGCGAAAGCCAAAGAAGCTATTGCGTCCGCTCACGCCAAATATTGCCCGGTATAGGCACGAAGAGAAAGAACGTCGCCACAACTAACACTGGGTGCTATTGATTAAAAGAATGAAATGAAGAGCCTGACAGCAAAGGTACTGCAGCAGAGGTGAAGCATTTGTTTATTGCTGTCTGTTTTTTTTTCCCCTTTTGAGTGTTTCACATTGATGCCTCTTTTCATAGGCGCTCATTCAGGAGAATCAGAGAAAGAAAAAAAAAAGAGCTCCCAGCAGCATACAAAAAACTCGGAATAAAGCATTCACAAAAATAGGAAGACGCGCCCAAAAGGGGGAATCCGATTGCCACAGGTGGGCGCTGAAGCTTACTCCCAAAAGGTGTTCGGCGCGAAGCTTTTAGCGGAGACAGAAAACGCACGAGGGGAAACCCAGCGGAAAGTACTTGCTGCCTAGCAGGACACTCAGAATGGCTTCTTCGGCTATCGCACCCTGTCGCCGCGAATCTAAGAGGACACTATTCCACCATGCTCTTCGCTTCAGCGTTGCTCGCCTACCACTTACATCTAGCCTGACGCGCTCTGTGCGCACAGTTTCCTTCGCGCGCATTTGGCACGTACTCGGGCACTATACTACGCCTCTGGTGTACGTTGCAAGCAGTAGGCCTCTTGCCTTTCTAATGCCAAGCGAGCAGGGGAAATGCCTGCGCGCGTGGCAGGCATTTGGCAGTTGCAAACAGATGTAAGGATGCGCTTGGCAGGTGCTAGGTATATGAAAACGTACTGTACAAGAAAATAAATATTGATAACTTACACAAGAGTCCATTGTTAAAGTACAGCGGTCACTTGCACACGAAATATATTCGCAGACGAGTTCAGCTGCTACACTTAGTTCATTTGCCCAGTTGAGTTTAACTGGTGGATGAAATCGATTACAGAAATAAGTTATCTTACCTCTTCCGTGCTGCAAATTTCTGTAGGTTAGAATATGCGCAGGTAGTACTTTACATCTCGTATTTTAACACGCCAGCTATTCTTACGTCTGCCAGCTTGCCTGGTAGTATTTTACGCCGGCCAATTTCCTCGATACGGGAGGATTACCAGGGCAACAAGGTGGAGACGTTGAAAGCACTTGCTTCCTCGTATTCTATTTCACTTGTATAGGGTCAACAGTGAAATCGGCGATAATTATTAAAAAGATACATAACCCTAGTGAGTGTAAAGGAAGTATCTTGAAGCGAAAGAAAAAATAGTGGAGCATGCAGCGTCACCCCAAGGGGCAGTCAAAAGAAAAACAAATTGCAGCCATTCCACTCTGTGAATGTGGGCTACCAGCGGAGCTGTTTTTAGGCAGTACGCTCTACATGTGGCCTCCCCATACCAGCGCATGCAACATACCAACTGCCTATTCGGTTCTTTGCGCAGGCGGAGAAATGCAGCAGGTGGCTTGTTAGCAACCACTGTCACAGAAAATGATCGATGCGCACTAGATTAGCGCTCCCTCGGCGCAGCCAAACCGAGCAGCTGGCTCAGTCAGGAGCTGAGGTAGCTGTCCAAACCGCATCACGTTCATGCTTCGCGACATCTCGAACGTTACCAATCACCATGAAATCGTTGTCGAACCACAGTCTGTCGCGCACCACACAACTGAATCAGAAATGTCTGTCCAGAACGTCCCTCTGAAATTTCGCATACGCTCCCTTGTGCTCGTCCAATTTACTGGCGTTGTACCTGCGCCACTTCGAAATATTGTCCGCTTCGCGGCACCTGTCTTCCTGTCTCTCAGGCAGCCTCTCAGGCACGATCTTCACTGCTATTCGCCGCCCGTTTCCTAGCTTTCCTCCTGCTACGCCAGGTGTCAGCACATGCCTTACTGGTTTTCTTCGCCTCTTGATAGAAGGCAGCATTATCTAGTATTGGGTGGTTTCTTAGCTTTCCTCTTGTACGCCAGGTATCAGCACATGTCTTACTGGTTTGGTTTGCCTCCTCAAAAAATGCGCGGGAATTTTGAGGCACGGACATTGAAAAATCTATGGGAGAGTAGACATATACCGCTCCACTGTAAGATAAATCAAAGATAGAGAAAGGTTAACGTCAAATGCATGCATTCTGTAAGTACTTAGAAGCGTCACAAAAAATTCTGTGAACACGCATAGTTCTTTTTCCAATGTCTGGATAAATCTGAAATAGTCATTTTTTCATAGTTTCATCGTAGCATTAGTTTCTGCTCTTTTGGTATCAGCCTGAAGAATTCTGTTGCAAGTGAGTGCTTAACCGACACAGTTCACTGTCTTCACCAGCAAAAGGCCACCACAGTCATCCAAAACTTCTGACTTACACTTGCAACCGACGACATGTTCCTCCACACCATAGAAAAAAGACCACTCACATCGTGCCCTTTCCTTCGGTGATAAGGAGCAATAAGCAGAGTATTCTCCTTAGCTGCGTAATACCGCGCAATCGACCAACACAGACAATGGTCATGCATCTTTCTTATGATTCTGTGCCGCTGAGGTAGACTCAAGAATGCGAGCACTGACGGATATCATTTTATTCTATTTCTTTTGTCTGTGTTTCTTTTTTAGGAATATCCTGAAAATCGACACGCATTAGACTAGACTTTCTGTCGTCGTCATACCTTAGAAATTAAACCTACATATAGCTGGAATTGGATTTGGCAGGCATTGCCAAATCCTTAATGGGAGCTTATCACTGTCGTTGAAAAGAAAAGTACCCAATCATTGCATTCTTTCGGTGCTAACATATGGGGCAGAAACTTGGAGGTTAACAAAGTAGCTCGAGAAGAAGTTAAGGACTGCAGAAAGAGCGATGAAACGAAAAATTTTAGGTCTAACGTTAAGAGACAGGAAGCGAGCAGTGTGGATCAGAGAACAAACGGGGAGAGCCGATATTCTAGTTGACATTAAGCGGAAGAAATGGAGCTGGGCAGGCCATGTAATGCGTAGGAAGGATAACAAGTGGACTATTAGAGTTACAGAATGAATATCAAGAGAAGGGAAGCGCCGTCGAGGACGGCAGAAAACTAGGTGGGGTGATGAAGTTAGGAAATTTGTAGGCGCAAGTTGGAATCGGCTAGCGCAAGACAGGAGCAATTGGAGATCACAGGGAGAGGCCTTCGTCCTGCTGTGGACATAAATATAGGCTGATGATGACGATGATGATAACTGTAAATGCATCCCTTTTACTGACAGCGATGAAAGTACATGCAGAAGCCTCCTGGGAGGAGGGATACGGACGAAACTCTGCAACTTTACAGACAAACATTTGAAAATTATCGTGGAAGTGGCCCGGATACTAGGGCACGTGGGACCGGTGAGCAAGTGGTTAACGAGCTCGTCAGAAAGACATTACGTGGGCCCCGTTCTTCCGAGACTCGGACACGCCACTCCTGAATACAGAATCAGTTTTCCTCAAATAATATCGATAACAGAAGACTGTTTCCATTTGTTATCAAGTATCTATCCAGACGGCAAGGCACACGTGTCAGGCAACCGTAAACAAATACTATCTTAACGCCACTCAGGATCCACTAAATCAGGACTGGTAAGGGATACTCCACTCAAGTGTGAGCACGGTAACAGGCAGGTTAACACAGCACAAATTTCAAGAAAATGTGGTAGCCGGCCACCGTCACTACACCCCCAAAGCAAGTTCACCCTACCCCCATCTGCCAATGAGACTGATTGAGGCCACAGTCACTGAGAATCACCTGTGCCTAGCCGCTTACATCAAATCAGCAATCACTCAAGTGGGCAGTGAGCCTCTACATGAGACGCTTGATTACTTACTAACGTATATTCATTAAGCTATTTTATCTGTTCTTATATTGCCCTGCTTTTTTGTTTATTGTCCGCGTGAAGTAACGAAGACATATGTGTAAGCAGATGCTCCACATTTTCTTTCTGGAAAAGTGGCATATTCTGTATGAATATCTAGGTGAAGGTGCACCCTTAGCAGGTGACCATGAAATAAAAGTGGCCGGACGTGCCAACTGTTTGAGTTCACCGGTCTTGACCTGCAGGCCAGGCCTAACGGCTCATTCAGCAACCATGAAGGAAACTTACTCCAATCGGGTGGCTAACTTTACTATTATAGAAGGATTGACTATGGTAACGAGTTACACCTAGTGCCTGGCACTTGTTTCCGAGTGAAAGTAACCTAGACCTATGGTAAAATGTCTGCAATGATACTGTCTCCAGTCGATGCTCACGCGATTTTATATTTAATGAGGTTACGACTGACCTAAACACATTGATTAGTTACACCGCACCGCAGATAATAGCCAGTGAGTTTGGAAATGTGCCACCCAGTACATGTGCCTTGCAGCGCTTAGCGACTACGTGTCATGGGAAGGAATGCTTGCGAATTAAGTTGTTATATTTTGCGCACTGCTATGTGGTTAAGCACGCAGATGTGTGGTGAGAAGAAAAAACTTCCACTCTGTAAAGTAAAAAAAGACGACCAGCGAAGGTGTCATGTCTTCTTGTAAAATGATGAAATTATACATATGTATCGCTATATATCTGCAATTCAAGCATCAAGACAAAGACACCCTAATCCACCTTTATCCTCCTTCATCCACCTTAATCGGCCATAATCCACCATAATCGACCTTAGTCGACCTTAATCCACCCTAGTCCTCCTTAATCCACCTTAATCCTCCTTCACTCACTTTAATCCACCTTAGTCGACTTCAATCCACCTTAATGAACCCTAATCCACGCTAATAAACCCTAATTATCCTTAATCCACCATAATCAACATTAATCTACCATAATCCTCTTTCATCCACTTTAATCCACCCTAGTCCGCTTTAATCAACCTTAATCCTTCTTCACCCACCTTAATTCACCCTAGTACTCCTTAATCCACCTTAATCCTCCTTCATCCACCTTAATCAACCTGAGTCGACCTTAATCCACTTTAATTCACCCTAATCCGCCTTCATCATCATCATCAGCCTATATTTATGTCCACTGCAGGACAAAGGCATCTCCCTGCGATCTCCAATTACCCGTCTTGTATACTAGCTGACTTCCCTAAAATGAACCCTAATCCGCCCTAATACACCTTAATTCACATTCATTCACCCTGATCCACCTTAATCCTCCTTTATCCACCTTAATTGGTGGATTGGTGGGTAGAATGTTATATAATGGTCATCCATCACTGGTTTTGACACTTATGTTAAGGAACCTACATACATAGGATACTGTGGATTGAATTTTGTCGATGCAACTTTTTTTCTACACACCCTGTCGACGCACACACTTTTGGTCAGAACTTAGCCATAAAAATCAAAGCCCCTTTCCTAAAGAAAGATGGCTGAACGCGAAGCTTTCGACCATGCAAATTGAATCAAAGTCGTCCAAAACCAACGACCTCGCCACGAACCCAAGAAATGGTGAGCGACCCGATGCGATGCATATGTGATAAGGTTGCTTGTTTCGGATTGTATTTTTGAACGTTGAAGTTGAATGAAGATACATTTCGTTAAGTTGCATAGCCTTTATTTTAGGTGATGGGGCCGTTGACACACACTCACATTTTCACGGACTGCATTCCGTGCCGATACACAAATCGGCCTTACGGGCACGATCGCGCTCATGCTTACGTCCGCGTACGGCAGCCTCTTCTTCTACCGAGCACTGCACCCGCGGCCTACCCATGGTGACGGCCGGGAATGCATTGAGTGACGCGCGTAATGCAATGCAGATATATACAGTTCATCTAGGTAGCGTGGCGTTCTAGTTCACATTGTTTTTATCGGTACAACTGCGAATGTAAACTGTAGTGCTCTACGATTGTGTGCGCCGATGCGCAGATTGTTCTATTGGGTGCGCAGATAGCTCCATTTTGTAAGTTGGCTTTCCTGCAGTATGTTTTTGGTGCTCACGGACGAATCAGTGAGACATAGGAAGCTTCGCTTTAATACAGCTTCGCTGTAAACAATATTGTCGGCGCATCTATCCTTAGGAGATTATTGGCAATGTTGATGTGATTAGCAGCCTATCTTTCCGATGATGGGTGTGCAATTGGTAATGATATCTTTTGTATGCTATTATGATTAGTATCATGAATAGTAGACAGCTACACGAAGTAAGAATAGTAGCTTTATCGGCTGTATAAACTTGCAAACATTGGCTTATTCACTCCATTAACAAGCATAGTGTCACGCGTGCACACGCAAGCATGAACACATCTCACTCGATGACTGCGGTAAATCGCTGTGAGAACGCTGGAGTGAGGAAGCGCGGCTGCAGCACCGGGCGAATCGACATTAGTGATGTCTCTCACTTCAACGCGAATAAAACACAGCGCACACGGAGCTATCAGCACTCACACTCTGTCCCTATTTCAGGTCGCTTTCAAGATAGGGCGGCCGCGTCATACGCAGCAGCTGCCTCAGTAGAACGCCCCCCTCCCTTCTTTCCCTCCCCCGGTGCCTTGCGCGCGACGGAAGACAGCGCGCTTCCTCCCCGCTTTCCTCGCGCGCGCGAGACTGAGCAGTCATCGTCGGCTCGCCCTCGTACGCTTCCACTCGCACATACAGCATACGGCGCACGACAACCATGTATCCTTTTTTGATTTTATCCGGAACCTCATGGTGACGACGATGGCAGAAGTGCGCCTGGAGTGTCCATATAATTGCTATCGCAATAAAATGTTCGGTTGACTTCTTCCGTTTTCAAATTTGAACCTAAAAAGAGGCCTATTAAAGACCGAGCAAGAAACAACGCCCCGTTCACGTGTTTTTTTTTTTTAATCTAGTTACGGCTGGCTCGAAATCGTGAGACTGACAAGTCAGCGAGGCAGACGAAGAAATGCACCTAACGCATGGAAATTAGTGGGGCACAGCTAGACAAGAAGGATGTTTACTCATAGTTTGCTTCACTGCATTCGTTGTAATACAAAATCTGCCCAGTAACACAACGTGATAAATTTATTTACACGATTGCATTTAAGGCATCACCTACTTCTTTCCCAGTTCGCAAAAGACTGGCTAGGGTCGTCTTTATTACCCTAAGAGCACCGGGATCAGATAAGATTAACTGAAATCCACAAAAAACGTCCTAGGGTCATTTTACTACACTAAGAAGGTATGAGCTGGCAACCCGACTATGGCTCTGTAACATCACGATTAAACACCTCTGCAACCCACACATGCCACGTACACGGGACCCTGCAGCGCCAAGCCAACGACTGCATTAAGCAGCTCCAATGCCATGGCAAAGCTTCGCATGATCTACCATTCCCAAATTAAACGAACGAAATAATTTTCACGAGATCAATACCATGAGGTGTTATACCTGTGTTCCAGCCACTTAGTCCGCAACCTCACAGCATTGCGGAGAAAAGCTTACGAACAAACTTGATCTTCTAATTGCGAAATGATTTTAGAGCGGTCACAAGACAATACTATATAAAAAAACAAGAAATTTAATTCTATTGAAACTAAATATGGAAACTATCTTTCCGAAATCTGTGTTAAGCGTGTGGTTCACGAGTGCCTGGAAGTGAAGCGTGTACGAGTGTTGGCCAATTCGATGTCCGCAATGATTACCAAGCCACGGTCAGGGTGCCTCAATGATACGCCCCCAGCATTTCGCGCACTTCAGCGTACACACATACAATATGCTTTCGTTAAACAAAAAGTTCTCAGGACGAAAATTAGGAACCATCGAAATGTCGGTTGTATGTTGCGTAGTCGAGGTGTACGACTTTGCAAG